>NC_031776.1:13446778-13746778 GCF_001522545.3 Parus major | reverse complement strand
TGTGTTACTGACAGGAATTTCATTACCTCTATGTCAATTCACACTAATTTATTCCCTTGTGTAGATGGGCATTTTATTTCATAATGCAACACCAAGGGTCTGTTCATTCTGACAACCTGATGCTGTGAGAAAATCTTGAGGCTTCTGTAAAGTGCATGAAATCTTGTGCACTTACTGGTCAGAGAAGGAAACTTCCAAGGGCCTCTGTAGCATAAAATGACTGGCAGAGGTGAAGGCAGGCTGCAGAATGGAGGTTATGAAATAATCATTAAATAAGATCAATAGCTACTTGCCATGCAAATTCAATGGGTAACACTCATTGATGTAATTTCCTGCAATTTTCGTATTTCATACTGCAATTAAACCACATAACCAAAAGTCTTCACTCCTAAAAAAAAATGCAGTTCATTGTTTCATCATACCGTGTATCACATGCTTTCTTTTCTGTCTATAACTTTCCCCTTCTCATCTCTGAAGAGCTCCCTAAAAGAATTATTCACTCTGGCTCCTAGCAATTCCTGTCTGAAGTAGTGAACAGAAGCTGTTAGATGAGTACTGTGAACTGTGCAAGAAATGGCTCTGTAAGTGTAGAGGAAACAACAGGAGACAAATTTACCTTAAAAACACAACATAATTTGGAAACAAATGTCCATTAACCTATAGTTAGGTGAAACCATATTTAAAGCGTTTGTCTTACTAAAGGGTGTTGCTAAAGAGGAGCTGCTAAGAGCTTGGTAGTATCTGAGCACCTTCATGTATCACAGTTCCTTAATTAGAAATAGCTTGATTATTGCAGGACACACTTACAAGAGCTGTGGCTTTGGAGCATTAATGTATTTGCTTGGTTTATGTTGGAACAACAGTTTCCCAGGAGACTGTGTGCTGCCATTTGTGTGGAAGAAAAGAGAGAGGGGAGCCCAGAGCCCAGCACACAGTGATGGACTCCTGTTAGAAGTGGAGCTGGGTGTTGTACAGCCATTGTAAGATATTGTTTTCTGTTATTTGTAACTTTGTGGAACTAGAATAACTTATGCTGAGATTTTTTTTCAAATCCGTATTTGGGAAAAAAATCTATCCTGTATTTTGGAGTGGTGTGGACATAAACAATGAGGCACAGGAATTTCCAGATTAAGTGACACTGGGGCCAAAACTCTTGGATTTACACCATCAACAAATTCTTCTTACTCACAATTAGCAGTAATCTGGATCTTGTCCTCACCCCTCAAGGGTGAACCCCTTTTTGAAAACTGTGCACCCCTACATGTGCTATGACTTGCAGAGTGCACACTGGGGTGTTTGATTATCTAGCAGTGATAATATAAAGCAGCTGGGTGTCATTTTTCCTCATCACAGAGGGGAAGTGGTATGAAAGGGAAGCAGTTTTCCTGACAGTTGATCTTTGATGAAATCAAAAATATTTGTATGTAATGACAATGACACCAGAAAATAGCCTGGTTCAGGCTTACATTTTGTTCAAATCATGCATTTTTGATGAATAGTTTTGTTCCTACTTTGTTATAAACTGGGGGACCCTGAGACTAGTCATGCACATTTGCTCTTTAGGTTTTTTGAAACTAACAACTCTTCCTCTCTGGTCTCTCTGTCATCCTTTGGTCTTGATGTTGCTTCTTTTTCCAGCTTAAATTCTATCACACCAAGGCAGAGCTGAGAAGATGGGATTAGGCCCATTCACTGAAGTCTGTTTCCTTGTACTGAACATGAGACAGGGAAATAACTGTAATTTGATTCATTTTCATAAAGTCTATTTCACTTGTTGGCTGAAACCAGCCAGCAGTAGGTACTTCATAACTTTCCTCAAACCTGAACTTCCAAATATCCTGTGATAGGTATTTACCCTTTTCATCCATCCCCTCATGGTGTTTGGAGGCCAAAAGAACATATTCTCCACACATTCTCCATGTAAGAAATTATCCAGTGTTGTCACAGCTTTGGTGCCAGCAGTCTCCTCTCTGTCAGGCTCTCTTTGCCTCAGGACAGCTTTGCAATGGTGTTCAACACAAACTTGACCAAGGACCAAGGTAAAAAGAGAAGCAACTACTGTTCAGAGCCTTTATTCAAGGAAGAGAATATCTCTGTTGTAAATACACCATAATATGACTTGAACTACAAGGTTTGTGAAAAAGAGGAGTAAATATGGGCATTAAACTTGCCCTTATTTTGGTTTTCTGTTTCTCTCTTCAAAAAAAAACCAAAAAAACCTCATGCAAGTGGAATACAACCTTAACCATGACCTCTGTATTTTCAGGGATTAAGCATCTGAAGAGTCAGAGTGACTCAGTGTTTCCAGAAGAAGAGGAGGGAGTTGGCGAGAGGGAAGAGGAGTGGGGCCATTAACCAGCACAGGGCGGCAGAGCCCTGTCCCGGAGAGTGACAGAGCTGCCTCTTGGCCCCGCCGTGCCCTGCCCGCTCCTGTGTCCAGGGGGCTCTGCAGGCACTGCACACGTGTCTGGTGACCCTTCTTCCTGGAGACAAAACAGTTACTTTAAAGTCATTTTTTCCTTTTCTTTTCTATGACTTAGAAATGTTATTCGCATATGTGTTAGCTCCCTGACGTCAGTACTGCCAGAGCTTAACTACTGCGTGTGAGCTGTATCTAAGGCTTCTTGTAAATAAAGGTGATTTAAAAGGTACAAAATAAATAATACATTAATTTAGACAAGATTGTCTATTGTACAGAGGGTTTGTCTTGCTGCAGAGAAATGTTCATATAAAATGATCCTTTCGGTTAAGGGCAGTTTTTACCATTGTTGGAAAAGTTACTTGCAGTGATGTGGGCAGAAGAAAGGTAACGAAGTAAGCAGAGGTGACTGTCTAGAGAATGATGCAAAGACACTCTTCCCTGTGTTCCCTGGGTATGTGACACTTCAATACTTGTCTTGATTTTGGTCTGACACTGCCTTGTCACAGCAGCCAAAAGGACTTCTCTCTACACAAGATCTCTGTTATCTGGAGGCATTCAGTGTGGGAGTGAGGAGCACAGGCATGTGCAAGGCCTGGGAGCAAGGTCCCAGCCCCAGCTGAGCCATGGGAAGTGCCACATCCCCCTTGTCACCTGCAGCAAGGACAGGTCACAGCCCTCCTGCCCTGCACCCGGCTCAGCCTGAGCCAGTGACTGACAGCACAGCAAGCTGCACAAATTCACTTGTGTCTGAGTCCCGGGGTTGTGGCTGAAGTCAGCATGGTTCATTTTCATTTTTTAGACCATGTAAACCTTATGGCATGAAATGGAATAAGGTAGAGAAGGAAAACAATGTTTCTTCAGAGTGACACTTAACAGATTATTTCAATTTTCCAATCAATGGTAGATTTTTAAATTAATTCACTGTCATTTTATATTAAATGTTTGCCTTTGATATTTTATCCTCAGTTTAACTTTCCACTGCTGCAAGGCTCTTTTAAAGGGTTGTACTAAAAAAAAATTTAAAAAATAAAAAGAAAGAAGGGATTAAATATAGGAAAACACAGAGCCTTTTGTCTATGCCTTGTATGGTGATTTCAGTCTCAATCTGAGGTCTTCCACGAAGACCTGCTAAGAACAGGATCTGTCAACTAGTGTTTCTTTATATTTGAGAGCCATTTTTTTCCCTCCATCTGTATCTCTGTATCTGTCCTCTTTGGTTCCAGTTTCTGTAGAAACACTGCAGACAGGATCCATGACTCCAGCTCAGCAAGGGTGTGCAAGAAGGACTAAAGAAGGACTCTGCAATTATACACAAGCCACTACAGGACTTACAGGACTGAGAGCTTTTTATGCCCCAAACAAGAAAAAGAAGAAATGACCCTTCAAAAATCATTTGAATGGCCCCAAGTCAGGACTGGAATGGCAGCAAGAAGAGCTGGGCTCAGGTCCCATCTTTGCCATGGCTTTGCTTTCACACAGCACCAGGCTCTTCACAAAATTGCTTGTTGCCACAGTACTCCTAAGGTGTGAATCAGACGTTGGTGTTTAACCTCACACCATCTCTCTGTGTTGCTAGCTAATAAAGCACTTTGGATATTAATGGCTTTTTGCTGGTTATTAGTACCCACAGGCTGCAGATGAGAAATGTCTAGAACATGGGAGCAAATGGAAGGACGGACATGATTTATAACGCTCGACATCCGGACGGGGTATTGTACACTGTGGAATCTCAGCAACACACAAAGCACCTGATGGGAGCTTGGAGAATTCATCACTGAACATGCTGTTTCAGGTTGACTGTTGGACTCAAGTATAATTACACTTTATAAATAATAGGGAAAAAAATCCCACCCAGATTTAATTTGGACTGTATTTGACTTACAGAATGGTATATGTTGTTTATTCTCCAAGTGCAAAATGAGATAATACTTAAGTAGATATTAAGAGTCAAGATTTAAAACTCCTTTCTAAAGCATTGTAAAGCGTGCTCTCTAAAGCATACTTTCCACAGAAGTCAGAGGAATTCTGCTTGAGAAAGACCACAGGTTTTGGCTGAAACATATTTTCCTTCGGGGAAATACAACATGCACTGTACAGGAGAACTTATATTATCCTGCCATCAATTTAATTATTGGATTTCTTGCCTCTTTTTTTTATTTTATTTTATTTTTTTAATACAGCTATAACTTCTGTTGAAGTCTTCAAGGATTCTCTTCTTCTCACAGTACCATTATTTCTCCCCAGTAATGTAAACTGAAAAATCACCATTAGTTCTTGCACAGTTGGTGTTATTTGACTAAAAGTGTCACATCCAACACTGACTCCGAGGCAGGGCTGCAGGACAGGTTCTATTGCCTGTGTTTGGGTGAGGGCCTCCTGGGGTCCAGGCAGTCAGTAAGGAAGGGACTTCCAGTTCATCTGCACTTCCTGTAACATCAAGGGCCAGGCTGCTGGTGGTTTTCAGTCTTTAAAAAAAAAAGCATTTCTTTTGCTTCAGGAGGTGAAGCATTGGGTGTCTCTCTCTCCTGAGCTGGCCTGGGAAGGCTGTGATGGTTGTGGGGGGACCCAAGCAGGGCTCCTGCAGGCTGCAGGTCTGCCTTTGTACAGCTGGCACTGTACAACAAAATGTCCTGCTCAGTGCAGGGCTCCCCTCCTCATTTCTTTTCTCTTGAGACAAGTTTTTTTTTTTCATGAGGGACCTTGTTCCTGCAGAAAATAAGGTATTGTCTGTCTGCTAACCCTGGGGGGACAATATAAGAGCATATTTAAAACATGCTGTCCCTCAAACTCCCCTTTCTTCCTCTCCTATTGCATCCGTGTTAGTGCCCAGGCCCACAGATGTTCTTTTTTCATTCTTTTTATTATTTTTTCTATAGCAGTTCAGCACAAGAGCGAGCTCCAGAAAGAGCCTCAGTTGTTCTGTTGATTCCTGACATGTGCAATTACATTTAACCTTTTCATGCACGGCATTATGCTTGGCAACTGAGTGGATGCTAAATGCCGTCTGCTTTGCCGTATTCTCTCCTTTATCCTCCAGTGAGGACAGCAGCATTCTGAGCAAATCTCAAGCAAGATATTTGTGCACCCTCTGCTAAACCTCAAGCTGCTTGATAAGATGCTACTAATCTCCAGTTTCATCAAAGTGGGCTGATGGAGTTTATGCAAGTTCAATGTCTGTATTCTGCTATAGATTTTCTGTGTTTTTATTAAATAATCCTGGGGGTTTGGGGCAGAAAAATAGTTTGGTATTTCTGCTAGGCCATACACAATTTTGTAATGATTCATTTGCCTGGCATATACTGACCCTTAGTGGTACACTGAGATTTTAATTGCATTGCCAAGTTTCTAAATTTTGCTTTTCTCTTTGGCCCAACTGTTCAGAAAATGGCAGGAATATTTGCTGTGCATCAGGATAGTCTATCTATGTAAATAGCCCACAATGTCTTCAACAGACATTAACAGGCATGTGAAAATAATGATGACAGGTGTTATTAGCTCTTCTGAAGGGAGGGCTGTGGGAAGCAGGAGTGTCGAAAGGTTATTCCAAAATGCAAAACAAAAATGCTGGCATTGAGAAGCAATACTCTCCACATAATGAGAAACAAATAAGAACTCAGTATCTGGCACTAACGAACACCTCAAGCTAACTGTGGAATGAGTATTAATTAGGTTTCCAAAATAGCATCTTTCTGAAAAGCAGCTGAGGTGTAATATTGCTCCTTATTAATCAAAGCAATGGGACAATGTGAACTCTGCAAAAAATAAACGGTTTGCAGATGGCTGTGTGCATCTTTAATAATGACAGAAGAACACAAGTTACAGCTTTAAATGCCAGGGACCCTTTCTGCATCTTCTCCTTTTCAGAGAGCGATATTTGCAGTTTTCAAGGCAGTGAGGAAAGTGTGTTGGTTTCTTATTACATTTTCCCTGCAGCATAAATTCTGTTGATGTGCTTCCCTAATCATTCTAATTATACTGCCATATGTTGCTCTCATCTTTCTTTTTCTCTCCTAATGGGACATAGATTCTCTCTTTTGAATATGTCATTTGTTTATTACATTTATCAAGGGTTTTAACATTATATGGGACTTTTAATTGCTTTTTTAAACACTCAGCAGATTGAATATTAAAAACAGACATGAAGGTCAACTATAAATAATATTTAAATTGCTCATGACATTTTTATTCTCTAATTTACTGGAAATATCAACTCTGTAGTTGGAGCGACTCATGCTCCTGTATCTACTATTTACTTGAAACCACACAAATGTCCTCCAGAGCCACTCTGGCTGCAGTCACAGCTCTGCCCTGCCCCAAACCACCTTGTGCCTAGCAGAATAGGAGTCTTCCCCAGGTGGGAAGGCTAAAATAAAGAAGCATCATGCTTTACATTAAAATGTTTGACACAAATATGTTGCCATTAATTCCAGTTCTGAACTACTGCTGAACCCCAAACAATAAATGTGAACGTTCATTTCTGACAAGTAAGAAAAATACGGTTCTCTCTCAAAGCTGAGCAGTCTCAAAGATAAGGAAGCACAATTTCAATAAAAGAATTCAAGATGGTTTAACTTTTAAAGTTGAACATGTGTTTTGTACAGAGACATTAGACCCTCAGAGTACCCTGCACTGCAGAAACCAAAATCTGTAAGCCAGTTGAACACAGAGAAAGCAAGAGACAACCAATTACTATCCAATTAACAAATTAATTTCTTGTAAAGTGACATAATCTCTCTTGGCTTTCATGGAAATGCATCATAGGTAAATTTGACCCTTTGGCTCATTGAATTTTGATTGAGATAATCATATCAGGCTTTATACAAATAATTAGCCAATACTTTCATGTAACTTGATGTTTATTCATGGTATTAAAATACAAGTCCCACAGTCTTTCTTGCAGGTTCAGGAGTGTTGCTTGTAGGTGCCCCAGCATTAGGTGCCATGTGGTGATGAGACAGCTTTGAAACTATAGTCTAAATAAAAGTGAAGAAACTTCTATTCTGCTTAACTGTTTCATCTTAAAGCCAAGGTTGTACCTACCATTTTGATTTTTACCCCTTATTTAGCTACAACTTCGTTACTTCTGGTTTGTAATAATGACCTATACAGGATGTTGCAAATGCATAAAACTCAACAGCTTTAAAATTCATATACCTTGTAATCTGTCAGAAAAGCTGGGTTTTTAAAGGTATTATCTGTCCAAGTTCAGCTAATTAAGTTCCCCAAAGATTCTCCACTCAAAGGCCATAAGCAAAGGGCTTGCCTAGGCCCAAAGAAAGTATTTTGCAGCGAAGGTCAGCCCAAAACAGTTTTCTAAGAGATTTTTTCCCATTTTTAATAAGAGATTTTTTTCTATTTATAACCCCATGGTTATGACTTTCTTCTTTTTTCCCAGGGGAAAACTTAGATATTCACAGTTTGATAAAACTTCTGAATGTTTGCCCTGGGACATGGAAAAAGAGCCTCTGGAGACCCATTAAATAATTAAATGACCAGGAAAGTAAAATTATTCCAGAGCAGTAGCCTAAATGTTTGCATAGTGTTTGACAGAGGACAATTTCTTTTACTCATAGCAGTAAATTAATTTCCACTAATTTTTCCATACTGTTTTTCAAGGATGTGATTTATTTAAAAAATGCCTTAGAAGGGATGTGCTCCCCCTTTCAGACAAACCTTTTTCTGCTAAACTACTGCACACAGAAATCTCTAGTCTGCTGCTGGAGAATGGTAGTCATACTTACATTTTCTTCTTTCTCATACAATAACTGTATAATCTGTTAAAAATACACATTTTAGACACTTACCACTAGTGATCTTGATTTGTTAATTTGAAATTATTTTTGTCACAGCTGTGGCTTGTTTGACGTCTGGCATCTCTACAAGAAGAAGTTCCTTTGTGCATGTAGCTCAGATAGCACCTGGAAAAGAGGAACTGCAAAGAATGTGATATAAAGTAGTTGTCTTGGTTTATTTTCATCATGTACCTAGTTAGGATTTGATACATGTTTGAACCTGTGAGATTATTGCCATTCATTTTCAATCCAAGTAGAAAGGGGCCCTGTTTAATTCCATTTACACTGAACTTGGATTATAAAATTTACACCATGCCACGGAGGTATCTCTCAAAGTCAAACCCTTCCTGATGAATTGTTGCTAACAAGTACAGTCCCAGCAGCTCCTTCAATTTCAACCACAGTAAGACATTTTTGTGTAAATTATATGTTATTGGTCATATTTTTCTTCATGCGAGGGCTATTTTGGCCATAAAGGCTAAGAAGGCAGGACTCTCTTAAAGAGATTGTTTTCAAATGTGTTATGAGGATGTGAGTGAGTTTGTGTGGAAAACTGTGACAGTAATGGAAAAACTGGGGAGTCCCAAAAGGGTGAAAGGGTTGGAAAAGACCATATATGCACTGCCACTTCTCAAAGACAATCATACACAAATGAGCAAAAATGATTCAGGAAATCATATTTGTAACTAACACTCAGGAGCTTCACAATCCTTGCCCTCAAATCAGATTTATTTGGGAATATCATCATAGGAAATATGGACAAATACAGCAGAATAAAAACACACAGTTGTAGATTGACTCCTTGAAAATTAAAAAAAAAAAATACTGTCTAGATCATAACCCATAACAATATTACATAATATATCTGTCATATATCTCAAGATAAAAGTACAAAATAAAACTCTTGAGGGCTCATTTATAGCTACAGCTCCTCAGTGTGCTGAATGCAGGGTACATGCCCAGAATGCTGTGGGAGAGATGCAGATGCAAACACCATTTCTTGGGGCCCCATGCAGTGTTTTGGTAGCGCAGCCTCACAGGTTTCAGAGATAAAACTGCTGTTCAGGGAGAGGCTTTCTCAAGAAGCCTTTCTGCCATATGAACTCAAATTTCACCCAGCCCAAAGCCTTAACCAACAATAGAGTGTTGGCTCTATTGGTCTTCTCCATCAAAGAAAATTCCTCCTCATCCAAACAACACACCAAGCTTTGGGTCATGTCCAGGCAAAATCTTGCTAAGACTAAAGGAAGGAAGAAAGAAAATCAGCTGGCATAAACAAAAAACTAAGGACTCTTCTTGTATTTCAGTAACATCTACCACAGTGATAAAATCTGAATACAAATGAGCAAATAGGATTATTTATAGAAAAAAAAAATCACTCTTCTATCCTAATGAATGAGATCTGCAGGCAATGAGTGCCTCCTGTGAGACCAGGAGCTCCTTCTAGCTCCTGCAGTGGGAGATCTTGGTGCTTGCTGTGACAACTGAGAGGACACCGAGAGCCCCACAGGGAGCTTCGAGCTCTCTGCAGAATCTGTTCTATTTTCTGCCTGTATTTCCAGGTGAAAATTTTTGTGAAGTAATAAATCTCAATGGGATAGAGACACAGAAAAAAAGCCAACTTTAAGTTAAACTACGGTAAAAGTGTGAAATTGAAAATGCAATATAAAGATTAAATTCTGTGCTTCAGACTTTCAGTCTTAGTGAATCATAAATTACCATGTTGAAAAACAGTTAGTATCAAATATCTAACTAGCCTAGTTTTTAAAGTTTTAAATTTTGCTCTTTTCATAATTGGTGGGAACTATAGAATATCTAAAAACTATAAATTACCCTAAAATAAGTTTCCAACTTCTCAGATCTTAATCAAAAAGGTTTTCCACTGCCACAGCATATGGCAACTTACAATTAAAAAAAGTCTGATATGACCATTAAGTTTCTTCTCTTGTCATAAGGACAAAAAGAAGCCATAAGATGGTTTACATTTTATTACAAAGGAAAAGAAAGAGTCCAACATTCCCAAAAAGGATGCAAAGGTGCACAGAGCGGTCCAGGCTACTAATAATTTGCTCAAACACCAGCAGAGAATATATAAATTCTTAACTCTTAGCAAAAAATATTGATTGCGTTATAACATCTATGATACAATTTCATCTGTTAACATTTCATTCGTTAACGGCACTGTACAGAAATTTGTCCATGCTAAATACAAGCCTTGGATCAGATACACAAAACAATTTAAATGTATTTTTTACATCCTATATGCACAAACATTTCTTAAGTTAAAACTATGCATACTACTTAATGCATAGCACATATATGGCTTACATATTCAATGACAGGAATTCCATCTTTTGGCATGCCCTTGTCCCAGGGCTCAGAGCTTACACTGTTCCCAGCTCAATTTTGACTGCTTTGCTGTCCAAAAAGAGACAGTCAACAGGTATGGACATGTAAGGGCCCCTCAGTGAAGGTGATTTTTTATGCTTCCTTCCTCAATCGGACAAAGCGTGCCCTTGTTGAGGTGGAGCCTGAGGCCTGCTGAGCTCCGGTTGGATCCCTGAAGCAGCAGAGGGACAGCACAGAGGTCTCAATCACCCTTGGCAGGGAGGAGAGTGCCACTGCCCCCACGAGTCCCCTTCAGAGTGGACCATGGCAGATTAGAAAGATTGTTTTGTTCAGTGAGGTAATAACCAGGGGGTCCAAAAAGAAGAACAGGGAGTGCAGTGACCTGAGCCACCTGAGCGCCTACAACCCGAATGGGAGCCTAGAAGTTTCCTGGCAGGCTCCAGCAGAGGGAAATGGAGTTGTGTAAGACACCCAGGGGAAACAGAAGGGGTCATGTGCAGCTCGAGGGAAGTAGAGATGAAAATGGAGTTTCTTTACGGGCACAGTTTGGGATGGAGGGCTCATTTTGAGGCTTCTTGCAGAGGTAACTGCCTGCGTGCTGCCATTTTTGCTGCCCCTCAAGAAGAAACAAACTCTAGCAAAGATGTTGCAGGATGCATATTGTCACCTTTGCATTTGAGATAAACCATGACATAACACCTGGGTGTCACTTTGCAATTCTGTCTGAGAGGCAACACAACATTTTGCTGAACTGAAGCAATTTTCATGTATTTCTGTTGCTGTCCCTTCCACCCTACAAAAGAATAAGTACCAGCTTCACTGTAGGGCTGACACCAGTACTGATGTCTTTCAAAATATTACAGGATTCAGGATGTTTTAATCTTTGACACCAGATGCTATTCAATTAATTTTAAAGAGATATTTCAAATACTTTCAAATTTTCTCCACACCAGTTCTGTCCATATGGCAGCCACTGCACTGGGGAAGAATCTTCATTCATGCAGGCTGGTCAGCGTAACTTTACAACTTCCCTATACAATCTACAAACATTTATTTCCAGATTTTTTAAGGAAGCTAACAAGTAGGACTTTTATGGTGCATGCAGCATGATTGCATGAACAAGTATCCAGAAACACATTTCATTTTGATTTTCCATTTTCATTGGACACCAGCAGCAGTGACGCGTAACAGCAATCCCAGGCAGATGACAGACATCGTGTTTTCACATGTCTCGTGATTAACTGGAAATGTCTGGTACCAGTGATGCAACAAAGCAAGGTCCAACTTTGGCTGAAAAAATTATTTTGGCTAGTTTAAGAAAGCAGAATAGAAGAGGAAATAGCAACACATATACAACTGAAATCTTGCAAGTTTTTAAGTGCCTTGAGTTACCAGCTCAGGGTTTTACATTTTGAACATTTTGTTCAATCAATCTCCACAGAAATAGGATGATCCAAAAACAAGTTGACAGATAACAGCCTCTGAGATCCTGAGGTAGGAACAGCTAGAGTTCTTTTCTCCTGCAACAGAGGTCAAATGAAAATTCATAAACAAGAGATTTCTGATACTACTACTTCCAATATTCCAGCTGTGGATGATTTATCACATGATCATTTAGTCTGACACTAAGGATTTAGAGGTTTAAAAGTATTGGGTTTCCCTTCTTTATATTTCATTTTTTTAAGCATTGAAAGCGGGGTATTCTGTGTCCCCATTTCAAAATTTTCTAATATAAGCACAGCTTGGATGGAACAAGGTTAAGAATAGCACTAAGTGAGCCTTTATGGTATAAAACACTCCCCATTAAAGGAAAAAAATTACCAAATTACCTGTCCTGCCTGAAATGTCAGAAGCTTTTAGGAAATAGCAAATCTAGTTCTGTACCAGTGCTTCTGTCTGCTCCGTGGCTTTTACAATATCTTCTGACTTCTTACAGTGTTTAGGCTCACCTGGAAGATAAAAAAATGTGATTGGGAACCTGAATGAGGAAGTTAACCAAGAGAATCTACACAGCCACAGACAGACAGAATCTCCTCAAGGTATTTTAAGGTTATAATGAGGTTTCAGTCACTGCTTTTTTAATTGCTTGCTCACCAGAACAAGCATCAGCTTGAATTAAATAATCATTATGGTTTATCCACAAGGCAAAAGACAGAATGAAGCAATAGATCACAGCATGAAACAAAACTATGAAGACTTTTATGAGTGTTAATAAAATGGGTTAGGTTCATTTTTTTCTTCCAGCTTATTGAAAGTCAAAATTCACCCTTTGTGAAGCGCTGTTTAAATCCTCTTTACGGTAGGCTTTCAAATCAGTCTAAGTTTCTCCCAGATAATGAAAGATGCCAGTGTCAGGTTCTAAGAACTCAAGTCAATCAGACGGAGCAATGACACAGAGTAACACACAAGCAGCTTTCAAAGTGATACAACATGAATCTCAAATAGACAATCATAGAATTAAACTGTTGCCTAAACTATTCCTTCAGTGGCACTGAATGAGTAGAGCTGAGGAATTTATACACTGAGATGGTAGGCAGGGTACATTGTAGCAAACTGACAAGTGTTATTTACTAACTATATAGAGGAACTCGGTTTTGGCATCTTCCTGGTGGGATCCCTCCAGTAAGAACGCTGAATGGAAAATGCCAAAAATGAATAGCACAGAAGTCTCAAAAGTGGAAAAGATAAGCTGGGAGAAGCTTAAAAGTTATAAAAATAGAGAGGGGGATATTTTTGAAAGCCAGAAAACAAAGGTAGAAGCAGCTGAAAGGGAAAGTAGATGCTGCATGATCTGAAAGGAAAATTGAAAGATGATGGTGAGTTAAAGAGGCTGCCACTTTAGAAAAGAGAATAGGAAGAGAGAAATGAAAACTCAAGAGAAAAAGGATGAAGAAAATGAATACCTATGAATCTGCCATGTCTTCAATGTAACTGAATAAGAATTGCTACTGATTTCACCCTTGTTTAACTACCTTGAATGGTGGCAGAGTGTGCACTGCCCACTCTGTAATGCAGCCACAAGCAGATGGGTCATATTCCCCCAAGAAGCAACCTACAGCACCCCTTATTTTACATAAATTTAATGTAGGTGGAATACAGACAACCAATACTTCAAAAGTTTTTGAAGTCTCAAAATTGAAATAACGTTAATTAGAACAAGGATATCTACAGATTTTTCAGCCTGTGGCTCTTTTTGGAAGGATTTAGCAGAACTTTATTAACATTACTATCCATAAAAACAAAAAAGGGGGTTGGAAGAAGTATGAAAGTAAGAGCTTTATTTATCTAAATATTTAAATTTTTTCACTAGACAAAAAAGTTTGTGGAAGCCTTAAAACAATTCACAGAATCACAGAATATGCTGAGTTGAAAGGGATCCAAGAGGATCATCATGTCCAGTTCCTGGCCTTGCTCAGCCCCATCACCAAGGATTACACCATGTGCCTGAAAGTCTTATGTAAATGCTTCTTGAAGTCCGTCAGGCTTGGTGCTGCTACCACTTCCCTGGGCAGCCTGTTCAGTTGTTCAAACACCCTCTGGGTGAAGAATCGTTTTCTAATTCTGACCTAAACCTCCACAACACAACTTCAGGCTGCTCCCTTGAGTTCTGTCGCTGTCACCACAGAGAAGAGATCAGTGCTGCCCCTCTTCCCCTCATGATAAAGTTGTAACTGCAGTGAGGTCTCCCCTCAGTGTTCTCTTCCCCAGGCTGAACAGACCAAGTGACCTCAGCTGCTTCTCATACAGCTTCTGCTCCAGACCCTTCCCATCCTGTGGCCTCCTCTGGATGATCTCTAATAGATTAATATCTTTCTTATATTGTGGTATAAATTTCAAAAAACTAAACATTAACTTCTAAGACATACACAGCTTTTTGTTTGTGCATCAGGTTTTTTACGTGGTAAAAATGTGGTTGCTAATGGTAGCTATCTTATAAACCCCATTTTTTTTATAAACACACTATTTGTTTTTTAATCTAATGTTCCTTCCATCCTCATCGCATGCACGAACACAGATGCTTTCCCTTGGTCCCAGGATCCTGGTTTGCCCAAGGAGGGAAGCAGGCAGCACAGCACCCCACTCTGCTCGGATGCAGAGGGTTCCACGCCCGCTGACCTCCGTGGGGCCACTGCAGCACTGAGGGGTCACCAAGCATTTGCATGGCATGGATGATCCCCTGATGCCGCCTGCAGCACCACAAATCAAGCTGGCATGTTGTTGGTGTGCACTGGCCCACTGCTGTTTGACCTGGTTACAGAGGCTCTCACTGACTGCTGGTGATGTTGAAAGTGCTGCACACTCGATGGGACTGGGTAGTCCTCTCCTGTCATATAGAGGGAAGCTACTGGCAATCTGTTTTATTGCAGATTTATTATCTCCCTTGCATTTTGATATTAAGGATTAATGTGGGTATCATTATAAGTGAGAAGTTAAGTTTGCCAATTAGCATTTATAAATCATTGAAATGTGGAGTCGTTTAATTAAACATAAGCAGTTTTTAAAATTAATGTTCTAATTAATAAATCACTCAGGAGAAAAGGAAAATCATCACTTTAAAAAAAAAAACACCTTATAATAGTTTCATTTAATCTTGTACCATTCAATTAAATGAAAGTGAGATGATGGAAAGGAAAAAAGGCATTGTGGAGAGAAACAACATTCTGTCTCAACTGCAGTGGCTGTAACAGGGACCCTCCAGTCTTCCCTTTGCACCAATCTGGACCCAGGGCAGAGCTACTCCTGTCACTAAAATGTGATGGTCTACAAGAACTACACCTAGAAAGAGATGTGATACAAGGAGCAGAAAACAATCTCTTTATAATTTTTCCAAAAGGGGAACCCCTTCATCATAGTACATCCAAACATTCACTGACAGCTCCCAAGAATGCACACACATCCTCTTCCTGTGCTCCACAACTGTTATAACTGAATTAAGGAAAACTTAACTGGATTTTCTGCTTCTTATAAAAGACAGAACAATGACAGCTAACATGAGATTTCAGCCTGAATAACCATGTTACCATGTTGCTTTTCTTTTTCCCTTCCATCTCACCCTCCCAGCCCTAGGACCTGCAAGTGCTCACTTCTCCACCCCGGGAGTCAGCAAGCACTCTGGACATCCCCTTAGCCTTCCACCCCCCACCCTCAGGACAGAAACTACAGAAGTAGAGGAGTCTTCTTCTTGGGAAGAAACATGGAGAGTGCTAATAATGTCCTGATAGATATATGGTGTCTCTTAGAATACTCAAATAAGTAATTTGTGAAACAGGGGAAAATGTAAGTTAATGTGTTTGCTACCTTCTGCTTGCTTGAAGCAGCATTCCATTGAAAATGTCTGACCTTGGTTAAAAGAGTCCTGTCTGGATCCACTGGACATCAACAGAGGTGCAAAAACACTGTTAAAAGCCTAATGGCTTACCCATTTCATAAATCTTGCCGTTTGAAGTTTCTAAGTACAATGCATTCTCTAAAAAAATTCCTGCCTTAGAAAACAAATGAGATTAGCATTTTATAAGAGAAGAAATCTCTGTACTCATTGGAAAGGTGGGATGCAAAGATTGACAAGGCAACAGAGTGAACAAACTGCCTGCTGGGTTGTATCTGATCTCTCAAACATCATTTTTGTTGGTCAGCCATCTAAACACCCACAAGTACAGCTACACCACAGCTGCCTTTTGCCAAGTCTGAGGGATAAAACATGCAGCTTTTCCTACTGCATTCCTCATCCAGGAGATGGGCAACTTCTCTAATGCACTTAAATTTTAAGTTGAGCTTTAAAACAAACCTGGTGCAAAAATACATGTAAAAAGATAAAATGTCAGTTATTAGACAACTTCAAATGCTGTGAAAATAATTTTAGTGTAAATATTTTGATTTAGGGCCCTAAATTAACCATCTGTTATTTCTGATGGAAAAAACCTGTCAACAATAAAAGCATGGAACCGTGGAATGTGGAAATCTAGAGTAAGTGGGAGTTCTCCATAAAAAGGTTTTTTGATAAATATGCCAAGTCATATACTCATGTCTAAGCTAAGCATTAGAAGCACTTGAATGTTGCTGCTCAGACAATGCCATACTTCTGGCACAATATTGCAAGGTTTACTGTCATTAAAGCATTAATGAGTTTCATATTTTAAGTAAAAGTGGGGAAAGGAAATGTCACTATATCCTTGATTATTCTTATTACCCTAACTCCTCAAAGCTTAGTCTATCTATAAGCAAAGTCAGAAAATAAAATGAAGATGCACAGTGTCTTCCTCTTCCTTTGATAACATCTATTCCTCATTGCTTGGGCATGTTGCCCTGGATACTGTGTTGCAATCCCCAGATACTAGACATGGTCATCTTGTGATAAAATACTTAGACTCTAAAAACATATTCTGACATTTTAGCAATTTTCTGGCTGCTCCACTTGTCTAGCAGCTAGAGTCAAGAGACTGATCTTCCTGATTAAGAGAATGACACAGTTTCATGACAGATGGAAAATTCCATCTATTTAAGCTTGACTCTTAGATTCACATTATGTTTGGTACAAAGGATGTTCTTTACAAAACAACAAACATATTAGGTGCCCAAACTAAGGGGAACAAATATTAATAGCATAATTACTTATTCAAAAAGAAAATGTTAGATCTGTTTTGAAAATTTACCTTATTCCCCAGTAACAAATGGCTATTTAATTGTAAATATATATCTTTAAATTATTCTAAAACCATTCTTCAAGTTCAACTAAAATATATTCTCTAAAGAATTTTCTATTAGATCCCAAATAGCTGATATCAAAAAGTTGGTATTTGTTTATATGCTTGTATTTGATGTTTTAGGATACCACCATTTCTACACAGGCCTGAAGAAACCGTCCTGTGCTGGTGGTTTGTACAACACCTTATTTCAATATTTTACATTGCTGTTAATGTTTGACAGGGAGATACCAGACACTGCTGCAGCTTCACCCTGGACAGCTTCATTAGACTGGCTGGTGCTCTGTGAGGAAGCATTACCATTCAGTGGGTCTGTGCTCTGTGTCTCCTGCTGGGCATCGCTGAGATCTTTCTGGTTCGGATCAGAGATAGTGCATTTTTCTGAGCTGGATTCATCACTCAGAGGAGTGTCGAAAGAGACTACTTGTAGGACGATGGATCTGGGAGGACAGGTTGTACCATCACTTCCCTGACTACTCTCATTTTGTGTCCTTGTTGTCTCTTCCTGCAACTGTGCATCTGTGGAATTTCTGCTTTGGTCTTTTTCCTGTTCACCAACATTTTTCCCAAGTTCTTCTACAAAGAGGGAACAAAATAGGTGAATTAGATAAGAAGAATATGCCACAATTTTTTGATTTCAGAGTAGTGACAGATAGAGCTGTACACAGGAACACTGTGAACATGAGTTTCTGCATGAGGCCATGCCCACTGTGTTTACTATGGGTCGGATTCTACTCCTCATTGCATGACTGCAGCTGAACCTCTTACAGAGGACTGTAGCAATCCTATTTCTGGTTTTATGTCTATCAGGTACCTCTTTTTTGGCCATAATACAGAGCAAGGAGCATCACCAGACAACAATAACTTGAAGGATGGGAGCAGGAGGACCCCTTGCTGCAGGCATGTCTTTCTGCAGTGGTGTTTAGTAACACAGGACTAGGAAGAGCAGAGTCATCATTTCTGCAAGAGGCAGAGGGCATGGAGGGGAATGTCTTGCTAGGGATGGGGCAAGCACCAGAATTGAGGGGGAACCCTGAAGGAAATCAGCCTATCAACCTGGAGAATTCCAAACCATCAAGTTTGGAGCAAGCTGGAACAAGCTATAGGGGGTCATGCATGTGCTGTCCAGTACTGCTGCCATTTTGGCTAATGGCACATGTAGAGAGGGAAGGAACAGATATGGGGGAAACTCTGCTTCAGGGGACAGCAGCAACAGGAAAAAATAATGCTTGTGTAAGGCTCTACTACTCCTTACTTTATTGCAGACTTGGAGAACAGTACAAATGAAATGGCCCAGAGTAAAAGGAGAAGGAACAGAACAGCACAGAGAGGTGGCTCCAGGAATTACTAGATGAAAAAGAAACAGAGAATGGAAAACTTGTGATGGCTGATGGCAGGTGAAGAGTCCAACAAAAAATAAATATACTGTCTTCATGGAGGGCCTATTTGTCTTGGTATTACAATCTGTATTTCATAAATTTAGATTTTAGGATCTGTACACTGGTGTAGAAGATACCAAATACTGTCAATTTGAAAAGTTCAAACATTGCAGTTTGAACAACATGGGCATAAAACAGCTGCATGGTATTGCATAAAATTTCTAATTTGGATTTAGAAATTATTAACCAAGCACTGAGATCCTTATTGAGCTTAACTGTCAGCTCCCAGGAACTCTGACTGCTAGTGACCAGTGCAAATCCAGGCTGCAAATGATTGCACACGACAACTGAAAGATAACCCAGACTGTAAGCACATTTTTATTGCTGTCAGCATTTGGCACCACCTCACTTTTCTAAATCCAGAGAAAATTTCTGCCTGAAGTACAATTTGGTTTATGAAACGGGATGGAAGGGAACACCTTCAGACCTGAATTGATGTGCTGAGACATGGAATGGTTAATTTCCTTCTTTTGTAATTTATAGTTTCTGGTACATTTTTTTTTAAAAAATCAAGAACTCTAATGTTTGAGAAATTTCTAGTTAAACCATTTCCTCCAAAATTTAGAGTCCTGCTTAGTTTGGACTCCAAATCTTCTGCAATTTCTACAGGTAGTCTTTTTCTACAGACTTCAATGTAGCTCTTACAAAGAAGAGTTTGGGCTAAAGCCACTGAGAAATATGTATGTGGAGCTTGATGCAAGTTATGTTCAATCTAGAGACATTATTTAAAGCATCTGTCACTCATGATATAACCTACCTACATAAAGATTTTTTTCTTAAGAAAGTTATTTATGCGCCATATTCGCCTCCAAATGACACAACTACAGCATTTTTCCTTAGCTTCATAAAAAACCCCAAGGAAGTTCAAAGATAAAATATTTCACATGCTGTTCAGATGCATCAGTAAGTTAAAAAAGGCAAAACTGAATTATGAGCACACACAAAACTGGAATATTAATATAGTGCACTATATTCACAGCTGGTGAGATTTCTTAACCATAAAGGTAGTAAGAAGAGAGTATTTTTCTTGTTGAATGCTGTTTTAGGGCTATCCTAGCCAGAATCAGGCGTGTCTTGGTGTAACTGGATGGCTGGCCATTTTATTCTCATATTAGAAACCTCAGAATATTCATACATGCAAAATCCACTATTATTTTTTGTTCGTAAAGCTGAATATCCAAACTTAAAATTGTTATTGTTCACTCCCTAGCAAACTTAACCTGGCAAATGAAGATTATGAGTTTAATCATAACAACTCTGATGGCTTGTTCTTGACTTACGTCACGATGGTCTCCAACTTCTATGACTGCCCTTGAGATGATCTCAAATTTGTTTGTTTCAGGATAGCTAAACCAGAGCCAAACTCTAACTCATCAGGATGGATGATTTCATACTTTGAAATTAAGTATCTCTGCACCAAGATACACTTGTTAATACACCAGATAAAAATTATGCCTTTTACATTTAAACTGGTGTGAGACTGCAGGACCATCACCAATAGTGGCTGGTGGGAGTGACTGAGACTGAGAAGCCACAAGTACAAAATGCTCTATGATGATGTCACAGGTGTCATTAGGACCCCCCTGTTTTCTTAGTATTCAGTCTCTCACCTGCTGTACCCCTGACTCTATATTCTAACTTGCTTTGCTCCACTCAGCTTTAATCTACCGCCAGAAAGTAGAAAAATACTGGGTTCTTGTGGTATGTAGCCACTCATGGAATATGTTAAATGTGCTGGAAAAATAGAGATTTCTGCTTTCTCTAACAGCTAATAATTGTACTCTATATTACATAGGACCTTTATATTGCACATAATACTTGGAATTCTCTGTAATTTCTGCTGTCCTATATCACTCTGATGAAACAGAATTATCTAGCAGTCTAAATGAGGCTGAGACTGGGACAGTGACAAAGTCACTAGAATTCAAGCAGGGCACTGCTTAATTAATCCTACTAGTGTAAGAGAAATGGAGCTGGCATGATGTCTGACCCCCACTGCTGTGCAGGAAGAATTGTAATAAATACTGTGGCAGTCTCTGCCTCCAGCCAGCCACAAAATGCTGGGACCCTCTGAGGACAGTGGGCCAGGCTGCTGCCCCAAACCCTGCACTGGGCTTCTGGGGAGAGCAAGCTCCCCCTTCCTATGAGCTCACCTACCATGGCCAGCCAGAGATGGAAATGGAGTATGTTAAATGAAGCAGGTAACCTGGCATTTGCAACAGTCTCCATATTCAATAACAATAAGTAGATTTATTAGATATAAAAGATTAAACAACAGTCCATCTTGGTCCTCAGAATTTTTTTGGGGTTTTGGGGTGTGTCAGTTCTTTGACTGACACAAAACACAAAAAAGCCATGTGCTTTGAAAACACAAAAGCCATGTGCAGGACATCTCAAACCAGCTAATGGCAGTGACTGTAAAACCCAGTAAAACAAATATCTGCTCAAGCACACTGCTCTATTTTCTTAAAGTTCTTTTTTTTATTGTTTGCTGGAGTGAATGGGAGCACTGAATCCTTATCAGTCCAATGAAAGACTACAGTGTCCATGGAACACTAGAACTGTCACAAGATTTGATCTCTAGTCCCCAGCTGTAGGATTCTGTGGTGTCCCCAAAGTACCACAGAGGCCCTGAAGGTTCAGTGTATTATCAACTACAACCCTGCTTTCCACCAGCCCCGTTTGTTACTGCCTATGTGTGCAGCAACACTTTCAGGACATGGTCCAAGTGGTAAGGAAGCTTTACTACATTTTGGAGCTTTCTGTTCTGTCAATGTCCATCAGCTTTCTTTTCCTCACCTTTCTGTAGTATACAAAAGAGCATTCAACTGCTATGACCTGCACAGTCCTCTTTACAGCAACTGCATCACTTGAGCATGTCTTGATTTCACAGGAATGGAGAGGAAAAACACAAAAGCCAGTATAAAACCCAGTAAAACAAGTATCTGCTCAATCACACTGCTATATTTTCATTAGCTGAACATAAGCTACAATTCTTTACCCTTACAGAGGGTAAAGAATGCCATCAAGACATACTCATGTCATCAAGACATGATGACATGAAAGTTTTAACAATTAGAAAGCCACTGAATTAGAGAGAAAAGCTGTTAATCTTCACTTAGAATTGAATCATTTGAGGACTCTGTAATGAAGAATGCTGGATGTCATGGAATCTGTGCATACTACAAAAAACTTTGATTTCTAGGTTTGTCTGCCTTTTTTTATTGTAAAACAAAATTCTAGAGAGCAGTGACAAAGACTGAAACCAGGGCAAAGTTTCCATGGACAAGGTTTCCCAAGGACACCACAGGAAGGAAATGTACCTTTCTAGAAGACATGTTCTCACATCAGCCATTTTAAAGAGAAAAGACCAAGACAGAGCATCAAAATTTTGCAGAGAAGGTGAGGACTGATCCTGGTGTCTCTAGAACTACTAAGTGTGTTTAAAGACATGCCCAAAAGTTCCCAAACAACCACGATTCTCCCCAACCAACCTGCCATTTTCAAACCCAAGAAAATATTGCAGTTATTTAGATACTGTTTCCTTCTACTTTCAACTCCTCATGCAAATTTCATCACAGTTATAGGAGTATATAAAACCACTTCAAACCAAGTGAAACCATACATAGAAAAAGTAGCAAAGACTAAATTAGCTAATTAAATCAAAACTTTTCACTAAAGGATTTGGTTAAAAATAATTTATGAGTTTATGTTTTCCTAAGGTTGCTACATCCACCTTTTACTTCTCTTTTGCTGTTTAGCTGTAAGCACAGGGGCTTGAATGCTGGAACTTTTGTGAAAGGGAATGGAAGGGACTGCTGCTGTGAGCCTGCTAGAGGGAAAAGGTGCTTTAAGTGATGTAGACTATCATGTGCAGGGATGGGTCAGCTCTCTGATGTGTACTCCAGGGTTCCATTAACAGGTTCCATTATTAGGTCAGTTACTATTCCTTAGTCTGTGATTTACTGGGTATTGCAAATACCAAACATTTCTTCCTTCTACTCTTAGCTCAACCCACTCCTTGCACTTCCTCAGACCATGCTGAAAAATTCTCCTTTTCCCACTTAACACATTTCTGAATTAGCTCAAAAACTGCTTGTGACCTAAGCATTTTAGCACTGCAATTAAAATCGCTGTCTCTGATACTGGATGGGACTCCTTTAGCCTCTTGAATTGATTATTTTTCAACAGATTAAAACCGTCCATTAGGGTAGATTTCATGTGCCAAACTGTCAGTCAGTTTCTGTGACTGTCACACACATCCTCCCACGGCCCGCCCTTCCTAGCGGCTGCTAAGTCACATTAACATGCTATCAGATCATCACTCTCAGATTTTCACATTTCAGCAGCTGCTACTCTCTTCTTGTTAGTGAGTCTGCAGAGAAAATATTTCAGACAAAATGGAACTGAACCCTGTGGTTATTGTGACTGGAAGTATGCAGAACTGAAAGTGCCCGAGGGGAGCCTGCAGGTGCCATGCATAGGTCTTTCAGAAGAGACATTTGTTATTCAAAATTGCTGCCCGTGGGGGTTAAAAAAAGCTGATGTCTACTCCAAAGATGCATTAGTTGATATTTTGTCACATTTTTACTATCAGAATTAAGCAGAGGCCAGTGTGAGAAGCTTGTTCAGCCTCACATATGTTTCATCCCACCTTGATGGGGTCAGTCATCCCAGGCATACACTTTCGAGCCATGCAGCCCGCTGCACTGCCAAAAGTGCTGAGGACAACATTTGCAAATGATGTCTTTCCATACAGATAATGCACCCTTGGGTCAAGTCCTGTAACACTTAATTCTTCAGAAGGGTTACATAAGCATAAGATGAAAACAGTAAGTTTGTTATACAACTGCTATTGTATTATCCTGAAGATGGGCTCATGTGACTGGCAGCGGGACCTTTGGTGTGTTGTTCTGCATACCCTTGTGTTGTTATATGACCTCAGGTGAGTGTCCTGAGCTGTCTGTGCCTGTTACTGTTCACTGTAAACAGGAAATAAAATTTTTTATCCCTGTAGCTTTATTTGCAATGATATCTACTGAAGAGATTAAAGCATGTAAATCAGCAAACACAATTATTAGTCTGTACCCTTACATTCTCTTAAGAGTACCTGAGCTTGCCAAGCGCAGACCAACTTTATTAGTAAATGTTTGGAACATTTTTATAGAACAAGCTAAGTATGAATAAAGGAATAAAAATTGTATTTTAAAAATATTAAATAATTATGTTCTAGTAAACAATTATGTTCTAAGAAGTGCACCATGAAGGATATTACATGGTAGTTAAATCTTTCCCAACAAGTTTTGTGCTTCTTACAGCTTTCTCAGTAGGTCAATAACTTTCAGATCTTAAAATCCATTTAGAACACATATTCTCTAATGAAAGAACCTCTCAGATACATCTGAGCGCATTTACTGTCCATTTGCTACAATACAGTAACTGCAAGCAGCAGCAACCAACAATAATATGTGTTGAAAAAAGCACAGGATGGAATAGTTTCTTTATCACTGTGTTGAGTTGAACAGAGACAGATTATCTGGTGATTGGGGCTTGGAATATTAATTAAACATCAAGGCTTTCAAATTAGAATCCCAGATGTTTGATCATTATGGTAATTCCCTGTTAACAGCATTCCCTGAAAGGCCTGAGAAACATTCCTCTAACTCTCCAGTGGTGAAAGGTTGAAGACCCTAAGGCTATAGAGCACTGAGCTCCTCTGCCTCAATTACACAAGACATGGCCTTTTTAGCAAAGTGGAGCCATCCTATTTACTGAGCCTTCTGTTAAGGAGGCTTTCAAACAGCTGCCTAGGTAGATAAACACTTTCCTTGCTAATATAGGCCTTTCCAGAAACAAAGCATGCTGTTCCTTGCACAAGTTGCTTGCTTTTGCTAGGGAAGCCCTTGCTCCAGCTGAACTGCCTCCCACCAGTGCTACATGTGTAACCTTATCCTGAAAAGCTGGCATGAGTTCAGGTGACCCTCAGGAAATTATATGGAATGTTGCTAGTTTCCTTTCTGTATTCCTTGTGCATTTGTAGTACTACATATTATAGAGACAACTTCTCCTGAGCCTGTGAACTAAACTGGGAACAGTATCTGGTGTTTGCAGAGCCCATTGACAAGAATGCAGATGGCTCCTTCAAAAGCACAAGCTCTGTTTGTCATAGTCAGCTCAGGAAGTGTGTTTGAAGATCTGCACTGGGAGCCAGCCTGTTTACTACCATAACACAGCCCTCACATGCGTGACCTCCTCAGTGCATTCAGCAAATTGTGACTTGTCATAAATTATCTAGCTAAGACCAATGACAGCACTTTTCACCTGGTAGTGATTTATCTCTGACATCTCTTTCATCAGTACATTCTCCTACTAAATTATGAATAAAACACAATTTCATACGTATGCCCAAAGCAGCCTAAGGATTTTTCATCAAGCATGGAGTCAGAGAAGGCAGCATGAGATCTAGACAGGATTGGACTAATGTCTGAAGCTCAAGAACTCACGTTATTCACTTACAAGCTTAGTCAGACTTGGTTAATCTGAAAAGAATTTAAAGTGGAAGGGGGATGCATCGCAATATTTTTTATTCTTTACTAGATGTTCATTTTTCACAGCCTGATTAAGGATTCTCAGCCTTTTCAGGGTACAGCTTCAGAGAAGATATACGGGACCTGTTGAAGAAGACTCCCTTTTCCACTAGGTAACAAGGATTATGTGCTCCCTCAGAAAATGCTCTATAGAAAGCTATTGCTACTTAAAAATCTCTTTTACAGCAGTCCTTAGGGCCCACGTATGGACTATGTATGCAGACATTCCATTCTGAATGAATGGAAAAGACAACTTCCATAAAACCTACATAATCCACCCCACAGCTGTTAATTAAAATATAAAAACCCCTTACTATCTGTTTGCTAAACAAAATATAAACGTGTACTCAAGAGTATTTGCATTATTAACAAGGTCTCCTCTATGGGCTAATCAGGCACCCTGAAGGTCTCTGTGCCATGCTCCAGTCAACTGCAGACATTGCTGCAGGTAGCTTCTTTGTGGAGCAGATTTCTATAAATCTTTTCCTCGCAGAGTGGTTCAAAAAACAGATTCAGCCACAATCACACAGAGACAATATTGTCCATCAGGCTCTGGCCCCAACACCAGCTATTTTCACTTACCCATTAGCTTCCCTAATGTAGGTTTTACTGCAATTCCATAATTCTGTTCAGGAAGTACTTAGACATGCTTCATTCTTCAAGTTGATGGAAGAAAAGGAGGTTAGGACAACCACAATCTCAACAAAATCCATGGAGCCTTGAACATTAACATCTCTGTCAGAGTACAAAGCATGCCCAGAGTTGTCACCCTGGCAATTGAAGCCTTCTGATAATGGTTTCATAGTTTTAGTTACTTTCCATGAAAGTTCTATAGATTTGTTTACCACATTCCTTCTAAGAATCGTCTTTTGATGGATGTTTTGCATGACCAGTGTGCTTGGGAAGGTGGTAACTTAATTATCCAATCCCTGGTCATTGTCGAGAATCTATGAATACTGGAGTCAGAGAATAAAAGCCTGCTTTTCTGTTCTGACACCGAGAGGTGTTTGTGTGAATCATTTCATGTCCTTTAGCGACACAGAGTTTCCTGGATTTTGTTGGGCCTCACATTGATATTGACTGCAATCTTACCCATAATATTTTTTAAATCTCTTGCTGCAAGTAACTTTGTCTTTTCAATGCCTGTCAACAGTCCAGTAAAACTGGGCTAACTATATCAGTAATTTATAGAGCAAAACAAAGCACTGGAAATGAAGGGGAAACAGTGCCCTTTGATAGCACTGTATACCTCCAGAACAACATACCAAAAATCAGAATCAAACTGGTTAGTTCTGTGTAACTGGAAATGGCAAACTTCCAGACAACAAGTTCTCCATTACACCACATTGAAGGACCTTTCATGACACCAGCTCTGGGCTGCTGGATTTCTGCAGGCTGTAGCTAAGTGGCCTTGATGGTCTATTATTACTGACCACTGCACATGGGCAGTTATTTTCCTTTTGACCAGCCATTATTAGTTGAGCAACACCAAAAGAAGCAATTGGTTATATAAAGCTTCTCATGAAGAGGGACAATATTAATAGAATCCTCTCTTCAGATGTCTCTTCCACCTGACTCTTTCAAACCTTTGCCTCAAAAGATTTATGTATGGAAGCTTATTCTTAATACCCTCCTAATGAGAATATTCATTTTCAATTTAGCACTAAATTGTATTTTATCACTGCTCAGCACTGTTATTCTGTCTTGTCTGACACCTCTTTAGGAAAAAAAGATGTTGATTTGGATGATGGGATGAAAAACAAAGCTGGCACTGGGTTCCAGGATAGTATTCGCAGCTGTCAGTGTCAGGTCATGTGCAGCAAGACCATTCTCAGCAGTGAATTGCTATGCTAAAATATTCCAGGTACTTACTAGGAAATAATACAGGCTGTGGAAAAAATATTCCCAAATGGCATTCACTTAGCCTGGGTTGAAGCTATAAACTCTTTCTAACAGTTATCACTCAGGTGATTGAAAAGTATTTTACTCAGGTAACTGTAATTTCAGATAACTTTCAGATAAGGCTGATGAACTAAGATGCTCAGTGCAGGTTTGACTTTATTAACTATCTGCTGGCAAATGAAGAGTCACTTTTGGCTCGCTTGGGTCTAATGCATGCAGTGGTTGCCCAAATCTTTAGATCCACTGGGTCATTTAAATAATTGCCTACAGCATAGTTTCAAGAAGCCTGCAATACTGAATTTTCCATACAGTGGGGAACAAATAGCATTTCTGATAGCAGAGTACAACTTTTTTTTACATTTCTGAAGTAATGCGACAGCACACACCACTTTGAATTGTTGATTTTGGCATTTAAAACAGATGTCAGTATCAGTTACAACTAAAAGTGCAAGAATGCACATTTCTAAACCAAACCTCTAAAGATAAACTGTGCAGCACAGAGCCTGATTGCAAAGGCTATACAATTTACACTCATCCCCTAACCACCTACACCTCTTTAGACCTCCCGGGAGAGCAAAACAGGAGCATCTAAAACAAACATTAAGACATAAAATATATGAGTACAAGACAACTATGCATTTTTACAGGTTGATAGAAATTTTTAAAAAAATGAAAGTTGGTGAGATCTTAGGGGGTAACCTATAAAAACATTCCACCTTAACATATCATACCTTCTGCTGCTAATTCTTTCCATCTTTCTTTGTTTGCTTGAATGATCTTCATTAAGTTGTCCCTGAAGCCCCTTAGGTCTACAGTTGCTAGAGAATTTTCTGCGTGAGCTCCTCCATCACCTGTACTTTTAAACCCAGGTCGTCTTTGTGCTTCAGCATTGCTTACTCCTCCCAAACTGTTTTGGCTGGACAAGGGAAAAAAACTCCAAATTATAAACACAGTCAGACAATTTTAATAATACGCAATCAATCACGTTGCTTAGTAACTAATTTGAAAAAAGTTTTTACCAGAGTGTGCCTAAGATACAGGATGTCCTGCTGACCATTTTCCAGAGAATTCTTGAAAATATGTGACAGCTGAAAATATACTACTTGTAACCCAATTCTTAAAAGAATGTTTACACAGCCATTTTTGAGCAGCTTCTAAGCTGTGTTTTTGAATGATGAATGATATCTTTGGGTCCCACAGGAAAGACATCTGATCATTGTTTTTTGACCCATTTAAAAAAAGGAAGACATGACGTATATGACAGGTAAGTTTTGCTTGAGCTGAAAATTCTCTTCAAGCTACAAACCTTCAAAAGCGTAGTCAAAGCAAGATTTAAGTGGGTTTAAAATCTGCTTAACAGTGACCGCAGCCACTTTACACCTACAGGTAAGTAGGAATGAAATCATGCATATGTGTATATGGTGGGAAAGGTGGGGGAAAAAAGAATGAATGCTCTTTTTTTCTTAGAATTAAAAAATAAGACCTACCTCCAACAGATACTCAAGTCTTAATAGGTTTTGTTTACTCAACTTTGCTGCACGGTTTATCTCATTGGTACCACAGACAGATGTTAATATGCATACAAATGGGTTTCCATTAATCAGAAAATAATTGCAGTGATCATACCAACAAGAATTTCACTAGAAGAGTTAAATGTGAGATCCATGTGCTCCAGAGATGTTGAATAGGACACAATGGAAAGAATACACCAAAATTCTAATGCTTTCCAGGCACCATGTCATGGTGTCCATGCAGTAGTGAGTGTGCAGTTCTCTGGCTCAGACTTTTCCTATCGTGCTATAGCCTCTCCACTCTCCTCAGAACTCCACTCTCCACTCTCAAAAGGGTGGCACTTGATTCCAAACAAAGAAAAAATCCCTTTATCCTCCATCTCACACGAGGAAGTTTTGCTGGATCATAAGCCTTTTTTCATTTACCATTCAGTCATGAACATCAACCAAAAATGAAGCCTGAAGCTGCTAATCATTTGCAGCTGCTAATCACTCATTTATGAAGGAGTATGTAAACAAATGTGTTATCAGTAATGCCTTAGTTTAGCACTGTTCCCCAAAACACTAAGAACACCATCATAAATACCTACTTCTAGCAACTTTTGCTTCTAGCAAGCAAAATATAAGAAAGAGCTAGGCTCACCCTTTTGTTGCTGAAATCTAACTGATGTCTAGCAAATGAAAAATTGCCTTGCAAAGTTATCATTTAGTAACCGCAGTGAAAGCTCAGATTACAGTTTTAAAATGAAATATGATAACAGAGGCAGTATCTGATTATTCAACAATGCTTTCAGCAAGAAGACACTCAGATTACACTGTCATAGCTACTTTGCCTTATAGGTACAGAAATTTCAATAGCTTATTGCAAGGATTATATTAAAAAATTGTAGAAATAAATGTCATGGTTTGTATGTGTTTATTCTGATGATTATTGGGGTTTTGTCTTTTTATATGTACAACTGCTCAATCAATGGGATAAAATAGAACATTGCAAGTACAACGCAGCCCCACAGGGTGGCAATACTGCACAGCTGTTTGTTACTTCCCCAACTTCACCGAGATGACTCTGAGAATCACATTATCATGATTATTATGTTAGTTCAATAACAAAGCAGTGTATTCATACCCAGGGGTCCCAAATGCAGGACTCTCAGATTTTGTCGCTTCCTCTATAAGAGGCATAACAATTTTCTCCATTGAATCAGTAAGAAGAGAAAATGTTGGTTCTACTATGAAATCAATGAAACCTAATAAAGGAAAAGAGAGAAAATCAGGTTTTACATTTCCACAAGTCTCAAATCTAAAAATTAATACTTGCTATTGGGCTGATTGTCTAACTGTAGTCCCAACCCAATATATTAGATACCTCCAGTATAGTCTTGAAGAAAAAAGTACAATTGAAACAAAAAAAACACCTGAAGCTGGATAGATATAGGTAGATATTAATAATTACAGCTTTTCATTATTTTTTCTTGTAAATTTTATGCACTGCAGAACACACCCACCATTTGAAAGGAGTATTAATTATTGAATAGAAGGGAAGCTACTGTTGAGCCAGAGTGCTACAAGTCAGGCTGTCTCTTTTACCATTCGGAGCTTCTTGCCAAGGAGTTAATATTTCAAATTGCTGTTTATTATTCTGTGGAGGTAAAGTGTTATTTCACAGTGTGTAGGAGGGTTCTGTCAAATCAGTGAAGAGAACAAGTAATATCCTTAGGAGACAGCATTCATCCCACAGTTCTGAGATGTCAGCTCTGAACAATGTCTTTTACATTCTAAAGTGCTCATCACGGTATGGGATGACACAGTGAGAGAATGAAGCATTATTCTCTACTGAGCACTTAACAGAAAAAAAAATATGTTAAAACATGAGCTAGCAATGGATTTCCAGATGTCTTCATGCTCTAACCATGCAACACAGTGTGAAGGTGAGCAACAGAGATTCAATCTAGGATCCAGCTTCTCTCCTGCAGTAGATAGGATGCTGAAGCATACTGGCTCCAAACTCTCAGTGAAATGGAATAAAGGATACGTTAAGTGACAGATTGCAGTGGTCCTTGTCAACCCAGGGAGGCTTGACCCTTTGTAGTTTGACCCTGAGACACTGACAGGCTTGCTTGCAGTCCAGAGAGCTGATTTATTAATTAGCTTTAAGTTGATTAACCTTGGTTAATCCTTCTCCTACCCCTCCTGCACACATGGTGAAATTACATCATGCTCTTTTGAGACCAGCTGTAAAAGCACACAAGTTTTGTGAACGGATAGGTGCAAAGAAATACCTTCCATATGACGGAATTTTGAACATTTAAATTCAAAATTGGCAAATGAAAATGTTTTGTGAATACAGAGACAAAAGAAAGAAAAACACAGTTTGTCATTACCTATTTGAGACTGAGCTACCAAAGTGGACTTGCGGTCACAAAGTGGGGAAAATTGAAGACCTAAAGCAGCCTCCTTGTCCCCCTGTAAACAACAATGTTTAATATTATAAGCATATATTTGATAGAGGGACCGAGAGACAAAGAAATCTGAATATTCTTAGTATTTATTCAACAGATCACTTAATTAATTTATATTCCTAAATAAAAACAAGTCGGAGACAAATCTTCAAATCTTTAAATTTTGATTAAGAGTCTAAATTCTGATTACTTTTTGGCAACTGTTATGTAAAGAAAATTAGTGTGATCAAGTTCTCAACAGCAAGGCATCTGCCAATGAGATTTAAAATATATGAAGTTCTTGTATTCACAGTTTAATTCTGCTGATCCCAGATGTAATGGGACTAGAGATACTTAGACATGTTTGTAATAGTATGCCAAATACTGAATGTGTCCTTCTATTACATTGGTTCATTTAGCATGTAAAAATCCTTCAGTGGATTTACTCAGGTCAAGTGTATGAACTGATTCAAACTCATTCTCACTAGCAGGCATTACTCTCTATTGCTGAAGCCACAAAAAAATACAAATTCAGTTTAATTTACAAGAATGATTTGTACAACCTAGCTCTGAAATTTTTTCAGCTCTTAGCAGATTAGAGGAGTCTTTTTTGTTGCAAGTCTTAACAGGCAGGAGGGTGTATTTCCATTTTCAGCATGGTAGACCAACTGATTTGCAAAACCTCAAAAAGAAAAGTCCAGTGGCACCAAAAAAACCCCAAAACTGAAAACCCTGAAGAGATGTCTTTCAGAGGAGGTTATAATTTGTGCTGCTGCCGCCCTGGCTGCCAGAAGCACTGACATTATAGATACAGGAAAACCTAGTCTTGCAAGCCGAATAAACCTAAGTATTTGTCATGGAGAGTGCTGTTAGATGATCATTCAGTGGGGAGCACTGCATAAACATACCATTCTTCCAAGGAAAACTGGGAAAATAGAAACTGATGGATGAAGGGGGCAGTATCAACCTTCTTTAGTCTTTTTATCATGTATCATTGAAGTGCATTTGGGAAAGGTTTAGGACCAGAAATGCAGTAAAACCAATCCAGCCACAGGAACAGATGCAACTCACAGATTGCATTTCATGTGATAGCAGAGAGAGCTTTATCACTAAGGCCGTTAACTTTTATATTCAAGTGTTAATAATATGAGCCCAGAGTGTGGAAGAACATATGAAGACCTGCTACTTCAGCAGTGGGAGTGGCATCTCCATGTAAATACAGGGGCCAGATTGTAATAACATATAAACTGCGGTAGTTCTAACTATTTCAGCCATGGTTAAATACAAGATTTCTATAGTAATGTTAATTTTGCAATCTTCTCATCTAAAGGTATTAAAAAAGAGAAAATTCAACACTAATCATGGATGAATTTAGTGGGTTTTTTTTGTTTTGTTTTCAAGTAGCTCTCTACTCCAATTATGAATTAATTTGCAATCAACATAATAATGATTAATACTTAAGTGTCACTTGAGTCTAAAATTACTGTAAATTGTAATAATGGACACAGCACTGATATTTAAACTAGTTGTTAGAATGTAATGAGATTTAAAAACAAGATGGAAATCAAACAGTAAAAAAAATTCTTTGTCTGGGCCCTGGACTCATTTTTAACTCTCTTTTAATGTCTCTGGATTTATTCAGACTGAGTGTAGAGTGCTATAGGCACTGTGCTATTTCATTGAGTTACCTGAACTATTTATTTTTCTAATTTTAAGGATTTGAGATGGGTGGCTGTACTTCCATTTTAAACAAGTAACTCAGATTTTCCTTGGTATTACAATATGCTTTCTGTAGCTGTTACTTTTAAACTTAAAGTGTTGTTGGGTTTTATTTTCTGAAGTTAACACTGGCACATATTTTAACCATTAGCTGTAGTTAACATTTTCGTTAAGGTGAATGTTTATTTTTTTGCTGGTGCTCACTACTTTGAAAGCTGCCTGTGAAAGCATTGGATTTGCATCAGCTGTTTCAGAATCTACTGCTTTTCCCATAAGGCACAGAAGTAGGTGAATTACTATCTTTAAAGAAAAGAAGAGGAGGAATTAAAGAGTTTTATATACATTTGGACTACTTCATCTTGGCTGGAACAGATTTGGAAATCCTGAAAATTTCTATCACACAGGCTCAGATCAACAGACCAGAGGATGCACAACAAGCATCTAGGAAGTAGGAGACCTACTGAGTCCTCACTGCTCAGCGCATTTATATATGTGCTGATACTTCATCACACTTCAAAAGTGCTGGAACAACTCCACACACACAGTCCTTAGCAGTACATGGAAAGAATTCTGTTTCTTATACACTCCCCTGCAGCCTGGAAGACTTTCATATTTTATACTGCTGAGTTGCAACCACATATACAATTTTACTTGTTCTATTGTTAAATGCCTTCTCAAGTTTTTGAGCAGCTTCTTTGGGATCCAGTCACTTCTTTAGGGAATAGATAAAGGAATAACTAAAACATTAGCTGGTCTTGTGCAATTCAGTGACCAGTGTGGTACTGTTTACTGCTGATGCTACCTCCACTTGGCTGGACACATTGCCTCACTGTCCCATGGGTCCTGTCTAGTCTGTCTCTCTGTGTCTAAAATGTTCTTACAGTTGCCATTTTATGACTTTTGCTTGGGCAACCCGCTCCTCTTTTTTGCTCTCAGGTTTAAAATCCTTAACATTTCCCTTGACAGAAGCAGACACAAACTCATGACTGCTCATTATTTCCACAAAACTCAGTCCATTCATTATTTATATTAAGGCACCAGCTCTCCAGTTTGCCTCCCCAGTGCAAAGCCCAGAGTCAGGGATGCCCTGATGCTCCCTACTGAGAATTCATGTGCAGATTCTCCAGGACCTGAGCACAAACCTTATACAGTAGATGGGTCTAACAACCTCAAGGTATAACATACTTTCTTTTTTATTCTCTGGTCCCTTTTTCCAGTGTGATCCTTCTGATTTGAAAATGTCAGTATATAGTAAAATTAAGACAATCAAGCTGAGCAAAACATACACTGTTCCCTGATGTGTATTAACCCTTTTTAAAATCTGTGCATCAGTCTAGAAACTGTCATTCCTAAACTGAATTTTGAGTATCAATTGTACTTCAGTAACTGTTATGCTGACAATGTGTATGGTTGCAAATATTGATTATGGGGAGAGTATTTTCTCTCTGGAGAAATGTTTTTTGTTTCAACTGCTGAGGTGAATCAAAAAAGAACAGCAGAGACACCAACATCTACTGGGTTTTCTCTTGGAATTCAGTACCTCACAGAAATGAAAAGGCTTTCACAATGGTGTGTCTTCATTTTTGGTTTAGGGTATATGGTCCCAGCATTAACAAGATGGTACTGTCTAACCTCTGGCTTTGGATCAGGCTGTTATGAAGGCAACACCTTCAGATCTATGTGGTATATGCATGGTAAATACTAGCAAAGAAAAGAAATATAAGGACTTTCTGACTTGTGGAATGGAGACAACTTTTTGTCTCCTTTGCTGAACATGAATTCTTCCTATTTTCTCTCATCCTATCCTTCTGCTTCTTTATAACTCAAAGAATATATAAATCTCTGTCTACAGAATGAAAACAGCTTGACAAGTTATATTATAATTGAAAGAAAAAAAACCCCACTACAACACTCAGAATACTGATATCAACTGAAATAGATAGAGAGCTATAACCATTTTGTCTTATTCACACACATAAAAGTTGAATTAATGTCAGTGGTAAGTATGAAGAATAAAGGATATATACTACTGACTATGCTTGTCAATCACAACCAACAGCAACCTTGCTGGAAGACTTAAAAAATATTCAGTCATGTAACCATTGCTTCTTGAACTAAATTTATTAAAGGATTTTAAAAATGGCACCTGTCGAAAAAATTCTTCCATCAGGGCCATGGTCCACCGGTAGTGCAGTTCCCAGGATTTTGCTGGATGGCTTATGTCTGCTGCATGTAGAATCAAAGACATGGCTTTGGCTTTGTCTACCCTGTCAATTCAAGGACATGCTCCAATTATCTCAAAACAAAAGCAACTCTTTAAATTCTTTTCTTGAATATGAGCTCATTGAAAGACTACAGATAATGAACAGAATGGAAAATAACCTACCCCTGTGCCTGCTGTAGAGTGTGTCGCATTGTTTTAATTTGTTGAAAATGACCCGACATATCTGTAGACAAGACCATCTCAATGACCAAGCTACGCAACTCCCTAAGAATAATTAAAAGCAAAATGACTGATTAAAATTCATTTATTCTATGTATGGTACATTTGTTTAAGCAGTATTTGTTAATTTATAACTTTCAAAACAACATCATGGGTTTTATTACGTTTTAAAAAGCATTTAAATAAATTATTAACAACTTGAAGATTGTATCCTCAAGGGATTCTGTGAAAGCAATGTACCTCAGAGAATGTACTCTGCAGTCATTATTTCAGAGTCACACTGTTTTGTAAATCCTATTTCCTAGTGCATAAACTAATATTACATGTAGTTCTCCCACCCATTATAAGTCATTCTTTATTTTTTCCAGCAGTAGTATATTATAAAAACAAGTTGTTCTCTGGGCTTACCACCACACAACAGGATACATTATTACTGCCCTCATATTAGTGAAGAGTGTGAGTAACACTAAACCTAGAAAGAAGGCTGTGGAAACACTCAGAAGAGTGAGAGGAAACACTCAGAAGAGCAAAAGGTATTATATCTGAAATACTATCAAAATTACACCAAGATCATTATGACAAACTACCTTTCATTCCAAAAGTACTGTGGTACCTGTTTATTGAATCAGAACAAGGTTGGGTTTAATAATTTATCTCTGTCTTGGTATTATGAATAGAGATGCTGGCTTGTCCATCAGCTTTCTATTAAATCAATATGAAACTAATAAAACATGAACAGTATAATAAACTTTATTCTGATTGTTAATAGGAAATTAAATTAATTTTGTCAACAATAATTACTGACTCAGAAAATTCTGTCTCCTTGATGTAGAAAGATCATATATAGGCCATGCAGGAGTGCAGTGGGTGTTTATTTATATGCTTTTTAAATTGCCTAGGAGGACAAGTGCTGTGTATCTGTATATGGGGAACTTACCACATTAAACCTTTCATTCTGCACCATATATCTTCATGAGCACACCCCCAGTCTTAAGGATGTCCAAGTATCAAATACAACAGTAAAATCCTACTTTAGTCATTCTCACTGATCTTTGATATTGTTCATATATTTTATTTGAGTAAATCAAAAAACGTACAAGTTTTTTTAAAGGACTGTGCTTCAAAGAGGTAATGTGCAGTTTTCTTTAGGGCTGTTAGAATACTTTGTTATAAAGAATATCAAGATTTATTTTGATCTAAATTATTTACACATTTAAGCAGATATTTGTCACTGATTTTTATGTATATATTCCTGATTTGCTTTAATGTAACTGGATAAAGACCCAGTGCTCTCACTTCTACTCAGTAATATGCAGCCATAGCAACTTGTGTTTAGAAAATGCCTTTTCTGACCTCATAATAATATATTAATTATTTTGCATCCCAGCTGTTCCTCCTCCACATTGCTTTGAAAGTGTACCTTTCAAAAACAGTCAAACCCATTAAAAATAAAAGCAAAACAAACAAAAAAACCCCAGCTAACACTATAAGAGAAATGAGGGCTCTGCGTTGTTATACCCTGTTGTTTTTAAGACTGAGATAATTTTCACTTCTCCTTTCCACAGGAGATTTTCTTAAGAACTTTCAGTGTCTGAACTTTTTTAGAATAATCAGAAATAAGTTCACCCCTACTCACAAGACACCTCACCCCTACTATGCAAGACACACACAGAGAAGCAAAACCACACTTTCAGTTTATTCATATTGTCATGGCTGCAGGAAAAAACCCTAATTCTTACCTACAGCACCTGAATAATGAATAAACAGTATAGCACTGTCCTATCACACACTCCTGAAGTTTTCAGGCCACTAAAAATCTGCTTAACAGCAAAAGAGAGATTCTTGCAGTTGTTAACTGCCTGTGCCCATATGCACCATAATTAAAAGGATAGAAAATTGAAACCTGATGGGGAAATGGTAGGTAAAGCCCTTCTGAAGCTACAGATGCTTCATCTGCTGTCATTGCACAGAAGGTTAATCTCGGACTGATTCTATTGCCAAATTGTTTCCTAGGGGAAAAAGACTGTCTCAACTTCCACATGGTGGGAGACCTCAGCTGGTGTCATAGGTAACTCCTGGACAGAAATCTCTCCCGATCCTCGTTAGGCAGTCCCCAGCCACAAGCCTCAGGATAACACAGTTCCTGCTACCACAGCAAAAAGACACATAGATGTTGTCATACCATAAAGGGAAGAAACAATATTCATGTACAGCACATGGCAATCTTTCAGGCCCAAAAGCAGGAGATTGCTGGGTTTGAGCCTACCATCTCCACTTTACTTAAATAAACTGTCATGTTCTGTGCTGGCATCCTTTATTACAGCCTCCCATGGCTGTAAGTCCTATGGATAGGATAGTGTAAAAAAACAGATGCAAGACTACGTGAAAAAAGTACATGAACAATGCTGTAATAAAGAGACAAGGAGTGGCACATGAATTTCTTGAAAAAGTAGTTAGCCAATAAATAGAAACCAGCTTTACCTGGATTTGTCCATGACAAAGGCATTCAGTTAGCTGGAAACTAATAAAAAAATCCAGGAACAGACTAATATGAGCAAAAGTAAGGTGGGAACTGAAGACATAAGCCTCATCTTCAAGTTACAGGAGTCCTCAGACAGAGGAATCTCAAGGGACTCTATGAAATAATGTTGTTCATTTTGCATAATATATAATGCATACTGTTTTATTTGTCTTTTTCTTTGTATAATCAGGCAATAAGGCACTGTATGCTTTATGACTGGGATGGTTTCAGACATTAATACTGCCCCACCGCCTACGACAACATTACGCATGGGGTGCTGGAACACCAGAAACCTGGTAAATCAAAGGAGAAAGGGGGACAAACAAGCATCCCACTTTAATTATTTAAGAACACTAAGTGAAAGAAACAATATCAAAGACTGGAATTGATTTTCAGAGTCAAGAAAAGACTGAAAAAATTCTATGAATGTCACATGCATTATCCACAAAGGACATCCTCAGAATGCTGGCAGTGTTCCCCAGCTCAGACCAGAAGCCGAAGTTTTAAACTTAATTGAAGCTGGCAGTTTATTAGCACATTTTTCTTCTTAAAGTTAACATGTAGAAGACAAAATGGAATACTATAAAGTAATTTCAGTAATTTTGCTTCATCTTGCTAGAATAATTAGCAGAACCTCAATTTAAATAGTCAGCAGTGTTAAATTTTTGAAAATTGAAATTGCTGCAACTAAAGAAAATAGATATGACAGAAGTAAAGAAATTAATCAGTGCCAGGAAGTACATTAAAAAGTTGAACAGATTATGATTTCAATTTACTGCCAACTTGATTCAGTGCAGCCATCAAAACTGTTAGTTTAACAGCATGAATTTCAGTAAAAATCCAAGAAGCTCACACAAGTAATAATAAGAACATTGAAGAATTTGTTAAGTGGCTACCAGATCCATCATTGCACCCATGAAATGACAGGGTAAGAGGAATTTCTGGATATTAGAAATTAATTCCAGGAAGCTGTCAGTTCCATGACTGACCCTCTAAACTGATGTATCACACTGCAACAGGTTGTGCAGGTTGGCACAGACCGGCACTTAGGAATTTACTGCTTGCTTCAAAGTACAGACTGTAATTGCTGAGCTAAGTGACAAAACATGGAACTGAATGTCCTAGTTTAGCTTCTTTAGCTTATTAGTCAATTCATACATTTCTTCTACATTTTACTGAATATGCCCTAAAAGAGTTGATAAATTCTCCTTTTCACTGGTTGCCAAATGTCACCAGCTTCAAACTGGCTGCATATAATAGAATCTGTGTAGCCACTCTATACAAAAAAAAAAAGCAAAACTCAAGTAAGGTCTTCTAGGAAAACATAATTAAGTTACAGTGAGAAGAGATGGAAAAGGAAGTGTAAACAGAGCCTTTGTGTGATTGAGCAAGTTCCAAAAGAATGTGGTAGATTATCACAGATTCAAAAACCACTGAGAGATAAAATGCAACAAAAGTTATAGAAAACAATCCACAACTGATCTGGACAAAGAACTGTGGGAACACCTGGACAAAGAACTGTGGGAAGACCTTCCCAAACAATATATGCAGAGAAGAGTGTGCTTCAAAAGTGTGAAGAGAGCCTATCACGTTCCCCCCTTTCTTTTGTCTGCAGTCCACAAAAACGGTATATATGAACATCACAACCTGAAAATCACAGGTTCCTCCTTCCATTTGCAAATATTTGGGTTTCATCCTATTACTCTTCTCCTCAGTGGCATAATAAAAAGGAATGACTGGGATAAACTGTCCTAGCTGGCAGCCAGATTTCTATCAGCTGGAGCCGTTGTGTGTTGCTGCAGGGATTCTCAGACTATACTGATTAATGATGGTCGCCAGTGATGAAGAAGCCAGGACTGGAGATGAATATAAGTGTTTTCAAGCCATCTTTGGGACATCCTGGATTGAAATGCACCTGAAGAATTGCAGCCCCTTTCTACTCGGAAGCGCCCTCTTGTAGGATGCAATATAACAGCACCACTTCAAAAAAACATACTCAAGGCAGTATGTCTGAAGAGTTGAAAATAATTTTCCCTCTGAAATGATGGTGTTAAAAGACAGAATATGAGTTTCTGATGGCTGTGTACTGGCACGATAATCTTGTCCATACTCAATAGTTAGGACAAACAAAAATAGGGTCACAGAGACCAATAAACCCCAAAACTACCAGGCTCAAAATAATTTCAAGAGGAGTAAGGCTGGCTCTTGTTGGCATTGCAAATCTAGGTGTGTAGATAGTTATAAATGAAGTTTACAATTTACTTCTGGAGAAATTTCTTCAGAACTAAATGATCAACACAAACTTTCTGTTAATTAAATCTAAATGAGTATCCTCTGAGAAGAATTCTTTCAAAAGAAATAAAAAATGTATGCTTCCTCTCTCACTTTAAATAAAAAAATTATAAATTTCTTTAATATTTTTTAAAAACAGGTACAGAATAATAATTAATAGAAACCCAGGATGACCAGCAGACTTACATTCAATAAATGCTTTATTTAGGGGCTTATCATCATGTAAATAAGTAAAATCATGTAAATCTACCATGTAAATCAGTCCACCTGTAAATATACACCTCGGCAAAATTTGATCTGATGTTCACATATTCCTTCATAAATATATTTTAAGTTTGTATTTTGTGAAAGTACAAATAAAGCAGAGTTTAGCTTTGTTATTCATGGTAGCATCATTCACAGTGAGAGACCTTCCCCTAGCAGAATATATTGCTTTGAACTTCACAGTCCACCTGTCTGCATGGGATTTTTTAGAGCTGCTGAATAATATCTGCGTTTACAGAAAAACACAGAAGATTAATATTTTAAATACAGTATGTATCCATCAATGATATACAAAGATAACATTTTTAATAATGTTATCTTTGTATATAATACATCTCCTTTTTAATAATGGAGAGAGTCTTAATTCTACCTGAATTTTAGCCTTGCAGGTCTTATTATTTGTGATATATCAATTATGATACTTATTCTTTCAGCTGGCCAAATTTTCTTCAGTAATTTCACTAAAATTAAGAAGATAAATAAATCCCTGTAGCACTTCTGGTCCTTTATTATTTTTGGACTGTCCACACAACTCTTTTTTTAATGCTTAACCGAGACGTGACTATGCTGAAATCCCAGGAGCAGTAGTGCTCAAGCTGGCAGCAGAGTGTGACTCTGCACTGTGATTTCAACCCACTGGTTATGTTGGACAAAGGCAACCCAGCTCAGCCAGCATTTTGGTTTTCCTGAGGAGCTATCTCACCTGAGGGTCTCCACACACTCCAGCACTGAGCCTCAGAAACGCACAGCCTCCCTTGGAAAATTACACGGACTCTCCCAAACTGTACTTAGCACCACAGCAGCCTTCCCTAGGCTATAAATATCCATTACTCTTTCCACTGTCAACTTCCTGTAATTTGAACTCTTAAAATAGACTCCACAGGGAAGGCCTGGTGGTTTTTATTATTTTTAAATACTGGAAGTATTTTTGAATGTCACAGCAAGCCTTACCTCCAGTCATCTTTGTTTAGATTAGCCAGGATGTTCATCTCTTCTTCCTGCATGAGTCTATAAGCAGCACTTACATGATGATTTTCAAGAACAGATCGATCATTGTACAATATAGCAACATCTGACCTGGTGTGGAGAAAAAAAAGCAGATTTTGTAATAGTGTTCTGATCATGGCATTGGGAAAGGCAGGATTATGTGTTCTCTATGAGAAATATTGACTATATATACATATATAGAGATACATATAGATATATCAAATGATGCTTATATCAAATACTGATAAATTTTCCGTCTTAAATGCATTAAAAATTATCATTACACCATTGTATACACTGTGGGAAAGCCATATTTTCAAATGTGTGATGTGTTATTGATACGACCTAACTGTGGGAAAAACTCATGAGATCTTTGAGCATCTTGACTGTAGACAGGATTTCAGAGTATCAGATATGCATTAATTAGGCTACAAAAGTACACTTACACGATACAAGCATTGAAAATACAATGTGTTCACCAACAGCAGGGCTCCACACATAGCATGGGTATAAAGAAGTTACTCCCCCTGCTCTGAGAGATGTGCTTTGGCCCATGCTACTCATTAAAAGAAGATGCTGTAAATAATAAAGTATTAAAAAGTTTCAATTTCATATGTTTTGAAGAACTACCATCTTTTCTCAGAACAGAGAAACCTTGAGCTTCATTACAGTGGGAAGGTAGAGATGCTAAGATGCAGTTTGGAAGCACTCAAGTGCTTCCTAAAGACAGACTTGTACCATAATGTTAGCACACTTAACAGTATCCTTTCCTTCTTAATCAAAGACTAATGCACAATTCCAAAATTACACTGAGACATTCACAAATTTTGATGTGGTGTGGATTTTTCATACTTTGCTTCAAACATCATTAATTCTTGGGGAAGTAGTTTCCCTAAGACCTAATCTGACCTCCTAGGCAATCTCAGGAGTCATCTCTCTGCCACAATTCTATTCTGATAAATGAACATTTCAATTTGGTCCAGTGACAAGAAGAATGGTGTGTTGATTTAGCAGTGCAGCTTACTCTGACATAAGTAAGCTAAATTCAACCTCTTGTTCTGTTGAGCAGCAGTATATATTGTCATGTATGCTACCATGGAATCTAAATAATTTAGAGGGAGCAAACCATAGCCAGCCTAAATAATCAATATGTTTGCACCCATAATCTAAGTAAAATCATGGAAAAATCTGTGTTATGCCAATCACATATGTTTATGAAGCACACTTTGATCAACATAGCTACTTATGACTAGGTTAAAGCAGTGCTAAGATTTGCTATGATTTTGGCAGCCATTCCATCAGTTTTCCTCAGGCAAGACACTTGGAAATGACAGTCTGGGATGCCACATCAGGGCCAAGTTACACAAGGAGAGAAGAATGAGCTATATCACATAACAAATACCTGTTTGCAAGTATGCCTGAGTAAAATTCAAAGGCTATCAGCTAAATTAGTTTTCCACTCTTGCAGTACTTCATAGCAAAATATTAAGGACAAAAATAGAAAACTAATATAAACTTGGAACTACAAACTGAAGTTTATTTTTAGCCAGACTGTGCCGAGGGAGAAAATGATTGTGTCCTTATTTCAGCTGCAAATCTAGCATTTTTCATTACTGAAAGCCACATCTTGAAGAAAAACTATGTTATAGATTTAATTTAAATGCAATCATCGGGCAGTTGATCCATATAAGTGAGTTTGAGGATGCTTGTGTCCAAAGTAATAACATTTCTAGCATTGAGCTATTTTGTTAGAATATGCCAGTGCTAGGTTGATTTTTTTTTTTTTAAAGAGCAGCTAAAGCAAACTCCTCAACTGAGGATACTAAAAACAATGCTTAGCTTAGTGTAAGAGAAAAATAAGATGGCTTGTACTAGGTTAAGCATCAGATGCATCATTTTTTCTCATTGGTAAGATGGAAATACTTGAAGGGAGAGAACTATATGCTGTTGTACAGGACCAGCAGCTAGAATGACATGCTGCACCTGCAGGAGAACACAGCTAGCCTAACTTTCAAATTGCATTATTTCCTAGATTTTTCATCTCAACTGAGGTTGCTTTCAAAACATGCTAGGAGACAGCTCATGGTAAGTATTTCTAAAGCTGTACTTGAAAGTTTCCCCCTCTGCACCAGGACCCTCTAAGTTTAGTACACAAGGTGAAACAAAATGTAAGCACATTGCTGAAAGTGAAGAGGCATTTTAATGGGGATACAGTAGAAGTTTTTCAGTCAGTAGTACCAGAATTCAAGAGAGCAAATAGAGGGATGAAGGGATTTCAAGCCCATGTTTTGCACGTTCTGAACCTTTTCAAACTTTCTCTTGACATATCAGCTCCAAAATGGAATTATTTCAGACATTATGGAGCTACCTTATTACTTCTCCACAGTTTTTGATCATGTGACTGATCCCACTAACTGGACAGAGGTTGAGGAAGCAATTTGTAAAACAAGGACTGACCTGGCTACTTCCTGGCTTTATTAGTAAGAGTTATGAAACAGTTCAGCAAAGAACTGAATGAACTGCAAACTCCAGATATGACTCTTAGGAGACTGCACCACTTACCTTGTCTGAATATGAAAATTGTTTGTGGTCCCAGTATGTTCATAGTCATGGACAGCAGCTGCAAAGATCATTGCTAAAATTTCCAGTTCTGTGAGCCAGTGCTGATAAATGAAAAACAAATCATAGTCACATTTTCGATAACAGCCTTAGATTAAACCCTACAGTACTGAAAATGTTTTGCATTACCTTCAAATTAAATAAACTTTGCTCTTGTCTTACTCCAGATAACTATATATCCATAACACTTCAGTACTACATGATAAAATCAGTCCTTGTGATTTCTCTGAGACCAAGTTAACATCCTTATGGTCACTAGCAAAGTAAATATTGGCAGCCAAAAATACAAGAAGTTATCAGAAGAATTACACAGTTCACTTTGCAACTGCTTAAGAGTATCTAATCTGTTGGCCCACACATGGCACTTGCCAAATTACAGTATATTAATCTAAAACAAAACTTATATGAAGTTTAGGTTATATTTTTTGTTTTAGTAAACTATATATACAGTAAATTATAAATTGAAGGTACAAAATTAGCATTATCTATATTTTACCAGTGTACACAGCACTAAAATTAGGCCCATGGGAGATTTTTCTGTTCTAAATTTTATCATATTTTGTACTGATACAAAAAAAAAAGTGCTTAAGGCTAGTATGCAGTTAGTATACAGTTACACAGAACAAAAGGTAATGTAGGTCATGTATACAAAATAATGCAGATCCTGGAGTTTTGAGCCCTTCTATAACTCTTGCTAAATGAGGCTGTTCTGTATTGCTCAGTTTGTAAAATAACCTCTGTTGACATCTTTCAAGTTCTATTTCTTGAATGACAAAAAGTCCTTGAGGAGAAAATTTACTCCATCTAAAGATGGGGGCAGAAAAATCACATAACAATTAACCCCCACAGTCATAGGACTGATTAAGTCAAATGCTAGTCAAGCATTTCCACACATATTTCAGATGGTTTTGGTGTACAAGTAAGCTTCTGTACTAAAGGATGAAAGAATAATCTCAACTTCATGCAACGAATATGCACACACGTGTGTATGAATGGATATGAAATGTATAGGCTGTCACATGTACTAAAAGTTGCCAATAGTAGCTCTCCTTTCAAATAAGAAGAAAGAAAAGAGTCAAGATTCATTAGCAAAGTGAGAATAATTAAATAGGTCATTCAGTGACAAAATAGGGCTGCTGAGGATCAAGTGCTGGCTGTTGGTGAAGCAGTATAGATTTAGAAAGGTCACAGACAGAGGAATGAGAATGTACTGTAAGCAGTTCTAAAAATGGAAACAATGACCTCCATCATATTGTGTGCCACAAGGAACCAGGCCATGACCAGTCTTGGCTCTCACAATGTTTTCAACATACCAAATAGAACAGAAACACAGCAAGTGTAATGAAAGCTAAACCATAAACTTTTCTTTAAGATGCCTTTCCAAAGGTCAGCTTTTCTAGCAAATAAGACTTGTTAAACAACGCATTCATTAGCAGAAGAACATTCCTCAGAGGCTATATCTATGGTACACAGAGATTTCATACATTAATAGAGAAGAGCAAGTATTCTACACACACTAGTATAGTCAAAATTGAGATCAGTAATTAAATCAGAGAACCAGAGAACTACTTTAGCTAAAGGATTTCTAAGGAAGTAGAGTAAAACTCTTATGGAGGCAGTTTATAAGTGTGTTTCTGAAAGGGAGAGGGAAAAACGAGTAGATGGGGGTCTGCAAGACTGAGAAGAGCTGAAACCTTCCTCCCTCTTGAAAGATACTATATCTTGTGGATGTCATAGCTAATATAAATTGTGTCTTCTATAGAAATATATGCATTACTTATATGTAAATAGATACATTTCAACTTATGGTTTCTGTTTGAAACTTTTTTTTTTACAATGATGGATTAAAAACTGAGTAAGAAATGGAGTCTCACAATGCACTTATTGGCAGTAAAGACATTTCTTCCTTTACTTTGAGCAATACAGGTACGTGGGAGGAGAAAAGGGATGGTGGGAAGATGATCGATGACTCAAAAGTTCTTTACAAGATGTATTCCCTGGGACTTGGATTCTTAAATCTTTATAAAGATGAAAACTTCATAAATGCAAGCTTGAGTTATACATTTCAGTTGCATCATCTGGGATTTAATCTCTCGGGAAGGTTAATAGACTGTCTGCCATCTGTGATATCTAACATTCTTACACATTGATCTGAGGTGGCTGGATCTTCTTTCTTAAGACAGACAGCAACTTTTGAAAAATATAATGATTATTTTATTTCTTTAACAGCAGCTCTGAATATGTCTTATTCTTCACCAGAATCTCTCTAGGGGCTTGTGGAGAAGCATAAGCTCTGATTAGCCAAATTTTTTTGGCAAATGTGGAAATATCGTTGTTTTCCAGCTTCCTATAAAAGGTATAAAACATATGGCCTCAACAACAGGAATCATGAAAAAAAGATTTTCTAAGCCCCAGATTTTGGAGATGTTTGCTTCAGTATGTGTTTCAGAAATAAACGGTGAAGACAGAAACTCTGCAAGATTTGGAGTCAGTACTAAGTCCTTAATAGACAATGAAAACACAAAACCCTCAAATTTCAAACCAATCTCAAAAACAAACAAGCAAACAAAAACCTCACAGGAACTTGATCTAGTATTGCATCAGATTTATTCTAATCCAGGTATTTATTAGAAATACAGCAGAGTTTAAAAGAAGCTTTACAAGGGTCATGCTCTGAAAACTGTTGGCTTGAGAAGCAAACTCCAAATTGTTATTGAGTAGGGTACTGGAGGGTTAACCAGGCAACAGGAAAAAAAAATCCAGCAAGTTAAATAGAACGTTTTCATGATACTGATGCTTTCTCAAATTACAAGTGACATTTGGGAGAGAAATACTTTGCAAGCTGCAGAAACACTAGGCCCTCTTTCAAACACTGATTTCCATAAATGTTCCTTCTGCCTGGCAAGTACATCTGTTTGAAGGCACTCTTGACTAAGTGGTGTCCTAGTTAGATTTCTTTCCAAGAACTTTCCAGTACTACAGCACCAGAGAGTCATAGAATGTTAGGGTTAGAAGGGACCCTAAAGATCATCTAATTCCAATCCCCCCTGTCACAGGCAGAGCAATATCACAATTCAATATCATAATTTGGTAATTGAAATGTGAATTAAACATGGACTAATTTTATAGAAATATTTTGTAGCTCTGTTGCAATATTAATGAGATTTTGCAGCAGTAACATCTAAACTTTTTTGAAAATAGTTGTCCAAATCACATCTAAGGCAGTTAAGGTTAAGATGCTAATACTGTAATACTTGTGCTGGAAAGGTCTTTCTCACAGTCATGTGCATACAGTGAAACAGCAGATATTCAAATATGAAACAGATTCCTTTATTCAGTGTTCAGAGATACACAAAGTGTCTTTCAAAGTGGTTTAATCAATGGCTAAACGTCCCAAAATTTCTAGGACCGTTCTGGAAGTTGGAACTTTGTCCTGGCATCACAAGAAAAATCTGAATTTTTTTAATTTTTTTTTTTAAGGGCAGAGGGGCTCAGATGCAATGGGCCAGAGGGATGTTTATAATAAAACAAAAGGATTTTCCTCCTGGTAAGTTCCAGATCCAGGTGTACACCTGCAAGAAACACAAGGCTCACATCACTTAACTCTTGCAGTTAATCTAATATCTTCAAGAATTTTCTTTTACTAAAATATTATTTTAATAGGTGAATATTGTATACACCAACATTTGTTTGGACTCCTCTTGACAAGAGTTATCTAGCCTCTTCTTCAGTCCAATATGGAAGTGCTTTCTCAAGAAAACTTCTCAATCTGAAAAGGAATCGGCTGGTGAAGACTCCAGGTTTCACTTAAGAAGTAGTATTAGAGATAAAATATAGCTTTAAACACTTACAAGCAAATACTTCCTTCAAACAGTGGAGTGAAAACGTGCAAGGTCTGGGGACCTTTCCTTGCCCACCCTGAAGCCAAGGGCATTTTAAGTGAGAAAAGGTTTAACAAAAGTGATTGACTGTCATTTTTTGTGTATATATAGGAGCAAAAACATCCAGAGTCAGTTCTAAATTTTTCCTTTCCAAAGTCTTCTGGAATTGTTTCACAGCTCTGCAAACAGAAATTAGACACTATTTCTTCCCAGCTGTTTCATTTGTTGTTTGTTCTTTGGTGCATTGAGGTTTTTTAAACAACTATATTCACAGTGAAGACAAATTATCAAAAAGCCATTGACAGCAATGTCCATTTTCATTTAGGCAGTATTTACTTTTGTCTAGCAAGCTGATAGTGAAGAGAATTCTTCTGCAGGTATTAAATTTAAGATAGATGTTTAGAAATAAAAATGTACAGATTCATTTCAATTCCCCAACAAATAATTAAAAATACTGTGATATTTTAAGGCAAATACAATAGCCTGCCTACTAAAGGCACATGGAGTATGCAAGAGCAGTGCTAAAGAAGGTTAAAAACTGAAAGGAAAAGTTTTCAGAGTTTAAGGCCAGGCTGGATGGGGCCTTGAACAGCATGGTCCAGAGGAAGGTGTCCTTGCCTATGGCAGGGTGGTTGAAACTGAGTTGTCTTGGAGGTCCCTTCAACCCAAGCCATTCGATGATGATATAATTCTAAGCCTGCACTGATTCAGTACATCTTTCAACAGCCAGGACCTCGGCAGATACTAAAGCTTCCTTCCCTGATCACACCTCCCATGCTCTGATGTGAAAGTAAAAAATTCTCACCTGCCCACTCCTGAAAATCTATCTCATTAAATATGATCTAAAATACCTAAATCCAGGCGATGAAAAGCAAAAAGGATTTAAGGATGTTTTTTTCCCTTCCTCTTTCCTTCTGCATTGAGAGAAGTTCAGCCTGGAAGAACTGTTAAAATGAAATAAAGTTCACAGCCTGAACAGTAGTTCTTGTATTTCTTGCCGCAAAATTTTCAGCCGAGCTTTTTCCTTTTAGAAAAGAAACATGTACACATTTATTCAAAACAGCAGAGTCTGAGAAAAAATTGTAAATTGAACTTCACAATACTTCTTACCATGATGCCAGTGTGAATCATTATGTAATGCACAGTTTGAGTAACATCAGCTGCATGGATCAAATTGTGATAGGGATTTTTGTATTTGCTGTAACCAACTTCAAGAGCTTCAGCAAAAGAAATAAGATTGGGAACAGGGATCTACAGACAAGAAAACATTAAAATAATTGGTATTTTTCTGCGACAGCTGCAAAGTCAAGAATATAATAAATGAATCACAAATAATATACCATGGGATCCAGTGGGCAAACAATAAAAGAAAAATTTAAAATATAAAGGTCTGATATCATACATGCACCAGTGAATCTCCACACAATTTCTGTAGATGTATATCTCTCTACATACACCATGCACAAGAGGCTGCAGAGCTATCAACCAAATGGTTTTCAATGCATATCTGTCTGCATCTGTCATCTTTCTGCATCTTTCATGCATCTGTCTGGGATGCATAGATTGCATGTATAATACAGACATGACAAACTGGAGTCTAACGATACAAATATCTCCTTCACCAGTTTTACCTTGCTTGCTTGAGACAAGGTTTGCTTGAATGTCATAGTAAGACTTTCCTTCCTCCAGGCAATGTGTGAAGTACAGGTACTAGTTGGTCCCACTTATTTTGCATTGGGCTGGTTTTGGCAGGGATAGAGTTAATTTCCTTCATAGTAGCTGGTGTGGGTCAATGTTTTGGATTTTTGCTGTAAACAGAGCTGATAACTCCAGGATGTTTTAGTTACTGCTGAGCAGAGACTGCAGAGTCAAGGCCTTTTCTGCTCCCCATCCCACCCACCACTGGGTAGCCTGGGTTGCACAAGAAGCTGGGAAGGGACTCAGCCAGGACAGCTGGCCCTGCTGAGCCAGGGGACATCACTCCATGTGGCCTCATGGTCACCAGCACCAGGCTGGGGGAGCCTGGCCGGGCACTGCTGCCTGGGGACTGCCTGGGCAGCGCTCAGCGGCTGCTGCTTCATTTGCAGCCTTTCTTCTTGGCTTCTATGTCTCTCTTAAATATTAATTTTCTATATTATTATTATCACCATCATTATTAAACTGTACATATCTCAGCCCACAAGTTTTCTCACTTTTACGCCTCCAATTCTCTTTCCCCCATCCTTCTGGGGAAAGGAGTGAGCAAGTGAGTGGCTGTGTGGTACTTATTTGCTGCCTGGGGATAAACCACTGCACCCATTTAATGAAATTACATATCCCTTAATAATTATTTATTTATTAAAAAAACCTGCAGCTTAAACAATGGGGCTGAGAATGGGTTTAAGCCCACTCTGCCACTAGCACTGTGTACTTCATGCCTGTGTTATAATGGTTGCCCTGGTGTGGTTCTGACTTCAAGAAAATAAAGCCTGTTGGAAAAAGCTGCACTGCCAGCCTAAAATTAAAATATTCAAGAAACTTCAGAGTGAGACAGCCTCTTCAAAAGGAACACAGTTTTTGCAGTAAAGAGATTCTGAAACTATAAGAAAACTTCCATTTGGTACTATAACATTATATAATTATTATATAATTATTATTATATAATAATAATAATAATAATAATAATAATAATAATATAATTATATTATATACGTAATAATAAATTTATATTTTTGATCCCTTTTTTTACCTCAGCCTTTCAAAACTGGCTATAAGGACTCCATATTGTATTGCAAAACCCTATAAACATCTTGGAAAAGTAATTATGCTCTTTATATATCCCCCCAGGTCATTTAGGAGAGGAAGGTTCAGCTGAAGCCCCAGTGCAGTGGTAATCAACATATCATGATCCAGACCATGAAAAAAGTATTTAGGACTAAATATTTTTCTGCCTTTTTAGTAATTTTTGGTCAATAAAGGTGGGACACTGGTTCAGACCTGCTAAGTAAATACTCTGTATACATAATCTATTTAGGTAACACAAGTGACATAACAAGGGTCTACATAGCTTTCCATTTTTTGGGTTGCATAAAAATTTGCATGTTCTGGGTGTAGTTTCATTTGGTAGAACTATTGGCATTCTATAATATTTCATTTGCCATAGTCTTTGAAATTCTATGCTGCATTGCACAATTAAAAAAACATTTTAATACTGGTTTTCTTGTATTTTAAATTTGACACATGAATTTTTGCATACATATTTTTATTTGTGGTTAGTTCCTGACCTTGAAACGGCTCAAAAGGTCGTATCGGGTTAACAGCTCATACATCATAAATTTCAGACTGTGCTCTCCACTTGCTTCATTAAGGGCAAATACGTCAAAAGACCACTTATCAACATCCTGTAGATGAGGGAAAAGGAAAACAAAAAAAAAAAAAAGCATTGCATTTCCATCCATTTGGCTAGCATTTAGAGGGAAAAGGGAGAGTTTGGTGGTTCTATTATCCAAGTCTTTCAAATTCCTAATGTAGGTAACACGTTAATGGCTACATCAATATTAATGGTGAAAACAATTGTGTCAGTTCTGAATGCAGTACTTGCAACATGACAGAGGCCACTTTGCATGCTTTGAATCAAAGGTCTTAATCTTTCAGGTTTAAGTTTCTCAGCACAAATTGTCTATGGAGCCACTCTGAATATCACCCTTTAAGTGGGATATTATGCCTAACATTAACACTGATGTCATTAAACATAAAGCAATATGAGAATAATACAATTGTTTGGCTTTCAGGGGAAAATTGAGGTACTTCATTCTCAAGAAATATTAGTTTTTAATTGCATTCAAAGACATAGGAACTTAGCTTACTATAAAAGATCATCTTTTGGCTGAACTAGAGTAATACCTCAAATTTACAGCAAACACTGTACTTGTTCCATAAGCTTCAGCTTCTTTGTTAACTCAATCTCAATACTATCTCCTTTTCCTTTCCTAAAAAGGAAACAAATGCTGCTGTCTGAGATGCTGATTATGATACCACTGGGAGCTGATAAAACTGTCTCACATTTCTGTAAGAACTTCTATAAAAATTTCATTCTATTGCTCTAGTAGGATCTCAATGAAATTGGAATTAATCAGAATCACGTGTTATTTTTGAATTTTTAACTATTATTCTCTCTGTTCCTTGTGCCCAGTTCTGTACATAGTACAAACTATGGCTAGGATATGTCCAGTAGAAAGATACTCATTTGACCCTAAACATCACTAAACACAAGTGTAAATACATTCAAATTTCACAATGATTAAACTTCTTTCACCTTAAATGTGACTATCACTTCTGCTGGATAAGCCAAACCAACCATGCTTGAAGTTTTTCGGTACATCCTAAAAGAACAAATAAAATATTAAGAAATAGTATTTTTTGAAAACATATTGGAACAATTTATCTTTTTTTAAATTTTTCTTTCAGAGTTTGTGAAATAACATGAATCTATTTAAGGGTCTGACCCCAAAGATTTAAGGAATCTTTTACAAAGTCATGAGAAAAGCCCCTTTGCAAGTATATTACTCTTTAATGTTAGAACAGTCTTTGATACGATTTAGTATAGAAGTTACAAAGCCATTGAGTTCATCCCCGGAATTTTCCAAGGTTTCATCTGGAATTCTGTACAGAAAAATGGAATGACTGCAGAAATTGAAACACCAATTGTGGCACAAAGATTTGCTTCAGGTTCATCCCACCATTTGAGGGGTCTTCAGTGGCAAACACTGTGGTTAAATGCAGTACTTGCTGTAACAAGAAAACAAAACTCTCACCTTTCTACAAAAATCCCAGCCTGTACAGCGTGCACAATGCTTCGGAATTTGGGCTTTTCCTCAGGTCTCCTCTTCACTATTCCCATTTCTCTCGTGAATGTAGAAGCTAACCAGTCCCGCACTTCCAGCGGGACCGAATCCGACTGGATGTCAGAGAGTTCATCTTCAGTGTCCAAAAGTTTCCTACAAAAAAATTAATAGAATGTAACCAACAAGACCTCGGACCTAACAAGAGTACAGACAGGTGAGCAGCTAAAAAACTTGATTTAAGAGGAGCTGAGGTTGACTGTAGGACCAACTCAGCTCGTCACAAATCGTTCTCTCTGGCAGATGGACTGAGACCAAGGGGAAGTTGTACACAGCAGATATCATTTTTCTCTCTCCCACTGCTCACGTTTCAGAAGGTAAAAGACAACAAAATTCAAGTTACTCAGCTGAAGACAAGAAAAGATTTTTCTACTAAGTTGTCAGAGCTGTGGTGGATTGAAGAGTAATCAATGAGCTATAAAATCCCAAGAAGGCTTCTGAAATAGTAACTGACAGAAATGTCAGCAGGGTTGCTGCTATAACTGAGAACACCTTTGGTCTATTGATCTGTCCTCCAAAATGTTACAAGAATTGTTTTGCTACTTGCAAAAGTAAGTGGTGCTACGTAGCAATGATGTGGTGAATGAATGTCAATGAACACCCTGTACACATGCTCATCATGCTATTCCACCACAATAAAAGCTTTAAAATTTAAAGCTTTTAAATTTAAATTAATTCCTTTATTGAAGAGAATGAATTCCTTCTATGTAGAGATCTGTATTCCTATTGAAGGCAGGGCTACAAAGTCATAGCAGTAAAGATATTATACAAGATTGGATTGCAAGTCAGCTTTCAGTTGTTAGCAGTTCAAAAATCTAGAAAAGTTATATATAGCTCTTGCAAAATAGAAGTATTAAAAAGAAACTTCACTTTGACAAAAGTGAATTAGAGGTCATCAGTTTATTTAGAGGAAACATGTAACTCTTTAAACACACTGAACACTTCCATTCCACACTTCTATAAATCTTTTTCATGCAGCTATTTGCCCTTATCAGTCAGACTGCTGGGGTTTCCAGGAAACAAATCCCTTATTTAGTCTGATATCCATTTTTACTTCATTCAGTTATGCAAGAAACCCCAGAGTTAGGATGACCTGAATATATGCAAAGCATGCCACCCTTTCAAAATATTTTCTTGAAAGTGGTACCAATTGAATTGCAGATATTATTTGATTAGGTCTATTTTTCTAGTGCTGCCTTTCTGAAATATGGATGAATAAGGAAAGCCGGTGTGTGGTATAGTTCAAAAGAATCTCCACATAAATTTAATGCTATCTGAGGGATTATGGGAAGATGTCAAATAGGAAGCATGTCAGAAGAATCATATTAATGATTGGTGAACAGTGAGAGTAGCATATTTGTGCTCAATTTCAGCAGCCCATCTAGCTGACAGTGAGATACTTTAACTGGGTTTAAAAAAAAGTTAAATGCACCCCTCATCTTTCCCCAGTTTACTGAAGGAAAAGTAGAAACATTCATATTTTTCAGAGGCATAGAATTATCAAACTAGGAAGGCTCTTTAACATGGAGTACAAGAAGAGCAGAATGAACACAAATTTTGAAACTTTCAACAAATCAGAAACTTAATTTGGAAGAGAGGGACTTGTGTGAAGGAAAGGATTTGAGCAAATCATCTTGCAAAACTGAACCAAGGCTGAGTCTGGCCAAAATTCAAAGGCTATAAATTTGCTTTATAGCCTAAACCTATGTTGTAGTCTATTTAAATCCATGCTAGTCTAACACTATTAAAAATCCCTGAAGAAATCAGTACATTTATAATTCTGAGGAATATTTGACACTTGATACGTTTTTAGTATAACAAGGAAAAAACCTTACAATCCCTAAAATATATTTTTGTAGTTATTCCAGCTGTTATTCAAATGAGATGCAAATATTCCCACAATTAGAGGACCATAGGCATTAGGCTGCCTCAGAGCATGCAACTGGGATATTCCACATATTCCACCTGTGCAGCAGGAATCAGAGTTCTACATCAGTTTGCTATAATCGGATGCAGATCTAAATTTGGGATCAAGCTCTGAGCTCTGCAGATATGAGCCACTGGAGTACAAATTAAGACTAGCAAGACACACTGCAGTTTCTCTAATCTTTCTAACCATTCATCTGTAAAGTAGGAGGACTACTTCAGTCTGTAAATGACAGTAAGCGGAATTACTTCATGAAGACGGAACAGAGAAAGTAGTATTTGAAATACGTGTTCATTTAATCTGTATTTTTATTGAGGCCACTCCTCTCTGATGAGAGATAGCTGAACAACATCCCAGGGAGGAGAGAGAGTTTCAGTGGCTCTGCTTCTAACTTAAATAACTAGGAAAGCAACTGCAACACAGAATTAATTTGCAAGCACAAAATTTTACAGATCCCTCATCAAATAAGTTTAATACCTTCTCAAAAAGGATTAGCTTTTTTCAGGTGCCTAATTGAATCAACATTTAAGGAGAGGAAACAAGGGCTAGTCATTCATCACACTCCAACCCATTTTAGCATTCTATGCCTTTAAAAAAAAAATAAAGGGGATGAAGATCAAATAAAATCAAAAGACAGGTTCAAAACAAAGGCACACAATCAAACTACTGAACTTCTTATGAATTATTACAGGGCTTTTTGCAAGATTTTGCAATCTAACTTGTAATTGCAAATTGCAAAATGTAATTTGTAAACTGCAATATAATTTTGTGACATTTCAAGACATATAAACTGCCACATAGGTTCAAAAATGGCATTGGAAAAATTAATGGACACATAATTATAGCTGCTAAACTATACAGCCACTGGCTTAGCAAGTATTTGGAATGGAGTGACTACAAGGCCCATAGCCTCAGCCTCCAAATCAACCAACCTGAAGATCAGAGACTGTGCGCATTCTAAAGCTAGATAGTTGCTCCACAATCAGTCTTAAGTAAAACTCTGCTGAGATAAAGCCCATTCAACCGGGAGGCATGAACTCAAATATCCCAGCTGAATTAAATAAATAGATATACACTAATAGAGGCCAAGACACACGCTTTAGTTTTTCTTCCTTTTAATTTTTCTTCATTTTAATGAAGGAACACAGAAAAATGCTAGAAAACAAAACAACAAAAAGGGCTCTACCAAAATGTGGTGCAGAAAATACTTTTTTTTCAATTTAAAGTCAGAATTCCAGGGTCGCATACACATATTTTGCTCATATATCATTAGCTTGTTAAGTAGATGCAATACGAGGAAGAGATATGCGTGGGAAGGAAAGGGGGAGGCTTGGGTTATTTAATTCTATTCATTCCATGAGTAGAACTTTCATTGACAGTTGTGGGAATAAGCAAGACATGCCCCATGGCATTTCAGCTTAGCAATCAATTAATACTGCAGTCATAGTAACTAATAACCTGATCTTCTTGTCACAGTACTGTGTTTTTTTGCCAAGAATAATTTTTCAAAATTCAAGTAGTGATAATTTCTAGCTCTCTTTTCATTTAATCAGAATTTTAAATATAGTAAAGCACTAGTCAGAAATGTATTTCTTTTCCCTTAGGAATATATCAGATGTACTATGGAGGAGAAGAAAGAAAAGAAAATTTAAAAAAAAATAAAATTAGATAATGGCTATGAGAAAAAAAAAGTACATCTTTGTTGATCAGTCATGCTGCCTAACGGAGGTAGTGGAAGATTTCCAGAGAAGAGGTTGAGAAGGTGGTACTACCTCTTTGCCAATTAGTGAATTAATCAAGCCCTTAAGAGTGAATTAAAGAAAGTTCTCTCCTAGATCTAGAATGCAGAATTTACAGTCTAAATCATCAGTTCACATTTTTACCAATTATTTAGTTCTATTATCTCCCTATCTTCCTGAATAAGCATGAGTCAATATATTCAATCAATATTTCCATCCTCTATAGTCCATTACAACTTCCACTTACACCCACTAAAAGGTTCTCTGGACTCCCACTAAGGACAAACAAGTTGAAAAATGATTGGGGGCCATTAGTACATAAAGTTCTTTCCACAGGAATTGTGATTTTACCAACATGTTGTACTCATAAAATTAGCACATTCTTAGAATTGCTCTCAAATGAAGAATTAGCATTAACAAAAATAAACAGAAAATAATTTGGAATAAGTGCAGTTATTACAACAAAAGAGAAGCAATGAAGGAAGGACCATTCTTACTGAAGTGTTCACTTGTTGATATGTACTGCCTATTCAGAAATGCACAGGTATATACCAAAGGCCAACAACAATCTTAGGGATGGGCTCAGGACATTCATGACCAAAAACTATCATTTTTCAGAGTACATCTGTGAGACAGTGTCATCTCTCTTTTTCCTCTCCTCTCCAGTTGCTTTGACATGGTATCCTGAGAGTTCTACAGGGCAGGGACTAATTCAGGGGGTGACCAAGAAATTAACACCAAAACCTTTGAAACAGAAAAATTCAATAACTTTGGAAAAGGGATGCTGGCCATTTATTAAACACGCTAACTGAACTGAGAAGGTTTAATCAGAATTTAATAGATTTTCAGTGATTTCAAATGCATTTTTTATATAACTAGAATGCTCTTGTAAGCCTTCCTCTCAGGGAAAAAAAACAACGAAACCAAAAGAAAAACACGTTAGCTTAGTACAAAAGATTTCAAAGGTTTATTTTAAGCTTTTATAAGGGTGGAATGTACTGAATTAATCTCAACACAATAAGCTTTTTCTCAATAGCAGCTTTTACAAAAGTATCAATTGTAGATTCCCTTAATGGATAAACTGAATGATTTACTTCAAATGGTACATTTTTCTGTTCAGGCAAAGTACATTTAACCATGGGTTTGCTATGGAGGACAGCAATACATGCACAGCAAACTTGACTGAATATTCAAGATTAAAATTTAACTTCGTGCTTAAATAATTGCCACTTCAAATATCTCCCCAGCTAGGCCAGCTGAGAGAGTAATCACACAGACCATATTTTTCATCTGGCAAATAATTACCAAATAGAGCAGCCAATTCCACTTGTTCTATCCTTGGCATTAGGCAGATTATGTTCTTTAATATTCATACATTTTTCCCAAAAAGGTAATTTTCAGGAGAAATATGTTCTAGATCTTCCAAAATAAATTACATAATTGACTGAATGGCCTACTGTTCTGTGAATGAAACATTCACCTTCATGTATAAATGAACAAATTAATCTGTCTTTTCAGATTGAGAGATTGAGGACCAACGTTTTTAAAAAATATGCACATATCTTTGATGTAACAGAATTTAAGTTTCTCAGCCTTGCACCATCAAAGACATTTTGCTGGTGTGACCATCTCTGCTGGTGCCCCTGAATAGCTATGTGTGTCTGAATTGGCACAATTCCTTCCCTAACCAGAGCCTTACAGCCAGTGAAACTCTGACTCACATTCAGCTCCATCTGGGGTGCTACAGGTGAGAACAGAGTGCCAATAGTCCTGCAATGTCAAGGAACAGTTTCCTGCTGTGAGATGCCCAGCAGCAATTTATGGAGTGCTAGCTCAGAGCCTTGCAATGCTAACACTAAAATACAGCTCGTGAAAATTATATATTATAAGATGAAAGGTGGTTCCTTCACTGACTTTGGCTCTCATTTAAAATAGGCAGTTCCTAAACATATATTGATGCCTGGAAGAGAGTGAAAGCAAGCACAGGGTTACCAAGTAAGTATCATCCTAATTTATTATTTTTTGAGATATTAATTCCTAGCCTAAGATAGAGCAGCTGACATGGACCTGGGTTCTGTTGCAGTACTGCAAAACTTGAAAATACCAGGGAACAGCCTTCTCCAGCTTGCAAACATAACCCAAATTGTGCACTGAAAGCTGCCCAAGAACAGGCTATACTGACCATTCTTCACCTCAGAATCTCCAGGAAACAGGAGAATTTCATTTAGCTGTTGGGCTATTGCTAAACTCCATTCCCACTTCCACAACACACAGCTCTGGGAGCACCAGTATCCAGTCGAGCATTTGTTCCTTTCTGCTTCCTTGGACCTCACGTGGCAAAGATACACACTAAGTGTTCCTATCACACTTATTTCTGTGGTGTGCTTGAAGGGTAGCACAGACATTTGGTGAGAAGATTTGTCTTGCAATTTAAACTAATTTAAACTATTTCCTTTTGCCCAAAATTTGAGGATATGTTTGCCCCTGTTTAAATCCCAAAACCACAGAAATATTTAGAGCGTTTCTGGAGTAGTACACTGCTGGAAATTCAGTTTAGTCCAAGGTGTTTATTACAACAGCAGTCACAAAGTCCAGTTTCAGTGACTTCATTTTTAGCTAACATGATACATATAACAATGAGTACTTTTTTTTCTAAATAAGTACTTTTTATTAAGAGTCATGTCTGCCATTGTATACATTGAAATATATTCACTATTTCCAGAGCTCTCATGCAAACATACATTGCTACAATGTCATCCGTAATGACATTTCCTTTTTCCTCATGAGACTGTATTTGTCGTTATGCCTTGTTGAATCAAAGATGCTCAAAAAACCCACCAGCTATATAATACAGAGCTGCTTCATGCATTACAGAAATGCAGTCTCTTTTAAGTCAAATGCTCTCAAGCAGTTAAAGCCTTATTAAAAGGGGATTATACAGCCAGAAACAAACAAAAACCCTGTATGGAACTGCAACTGCATACATGAATATCCTCCTGAAATCAAGTATATTTTCTAAAATACTAAGGCATTTAAAAATAAAACATAATGGGAATAAACTATTCTCATTTTATGCAGAACAACATAAAAGTGGTCTCCACAATAAGGATGATGATGACGATGATGATGATGAAGATGACAATGATGATGATGATTATTATTATTATTATTATTGTTATTAATATTGTTATTATTATTATTATTTAGCTTGGAATTATTTTTTTCCTTTCATCTTATAACTTCCATCTAGATTTTATTTGACTTACTTTCGTTTCAGTTAGTGTGAACAAAGAGCTGCATTTTCAATGAACAGAACAGCTGTCATGACTGAATTATCAGGCTGTATGACTGAATTATCAGGCTGTATTTTTTCCTGTTTGACTCTAAATATCTATCTTCCATTGCCTTGAGCCAAGTGGCAGGTACTAATGGAGAAAATTCTGCAAGACTTGTCAGAATTATTTATAACACCTATTAAGTCTGAACTTCTTCCACAGAGCAAATCTTCTGAGGGCTGGAGCTGTGAGAGTCTCCTGTTTATTTTCAGCTGATGGTGAAGCTCTGCTTCAGCCACCAGGGTGTTTGATCTCTTCTATGGAAGAGTTTGGTGCAGCACTGAAAGATGCAGCAGTCTGAAAAGGAGATTGTTAAACAAGCTTATTGGGTGACTTGGGACCACAGGTCATGAAGCTCATAGGAAAGCAGAACTTACTTGATGTCTGGGCTTTCCAACTTTCCATCAGCTCAGAACCTTTTATAGAGATATTGACAGTCACTCCCCCAAATCAATTTTTCCCCCGATTTCCAAACCAATTTTTTGGAAGGTTATCCCTATTGCCTATCCCTGTTTCTAAGAGGACTACTCTCAGAACTTTATAAATAAAATCTGTTGTGTTGTTCCTCTACTTTTACCCTAATCCAGCTCCATAGAGTTTTAGAAAACTCAAGAATGGAAATGAGTATGTGTAAATAGTCACAAAAAATGCTCCTTGTAGAGAAACACAGGAGCAGACAAAGGGAAAGTCAAAGGACCTGAAAAAAATATTTCATCCTCTGCTAAATGGTGTGAATTCTACAGCTATTTGCAGCTGATTGTTGCACTTTAAATGAAGATTCAACATGCCATCAATGTACGTGTTTGAATGTCCTTCCATGTGCACACACAACTTTATAATATGATACAGGCTTTTCAAGAAACTCAAGTATATGGGGGGAAAATAAGTACCTTCTACTGGAACAAATTGGAACTGCTCACTGAAAAAACCCTCAGGTTTATAAAGAGAAAAGTGGTTCTGCCAGAATAATGCCAGAGATTTAATTTTTAAGTATCACAAATGGTTTCCTGGAGCTGTGGAACAGACCAGGTTCTTCCTTGATCCTTGGCTACATTGTTGACCATGTTCTGTGAGATATGTCATACTTAGATCTATTAGTTTACCTTAGTTTTGACTTTTTGGTTTTTTCTCCTCTGTGCCTGTGAAGAATTGCAGAAAGTCCTTCTGTAATAGGTGAGGGGCCATTGTCAGGAGCATTTTATCATACTGTTTTATAGCGTATATATTTCATAACAGAAAGATGAGTTAAGAGGAATCAAGTCACAAATTGTTTATTGCTATTCCTAATCTGTAGAGATTGCTATTCCTGTCCATAGAGATATTTAAAAGACCTTTCCCTCAGCTGATATTGAGGTCTGTTGCCCAGAAAACTGGGGGAGAATACCACAAACAGGATTCAAGTTTAGATTGCTGGTTGAAGCTGAGGTCTTCCTCTGCTTGGACACTTTAGCAATGGGTCAGTAAATTCATCAGAACAAAATCCAGAGATAAATAGTAGGCTTAAAACAGAAAGCATGGGTATTTTCACATGAGCTGCTGACACTGACTGAACAGCAATTCATATGTAAGAAACTTACTGAAGTTATTTGAACTTTATGATGTATAAAATGGCATGTTGAGGCTCAGCAGGAACAGGCCATTTTGCTTATGATCTAAACTATTATTTCTAATCTACTAATGAGCGCAATTAACTCAGTTCCAGACTCCCACAGAAGTAGCTTTGTGCAAGACAAAGAACCTGGATTCTTTAGAAGGAACAAGGACAAATGCAACCACACAAGCTAACTCAGCCTCCATTTGACTCAGTGATACACTGCTTTGTTCCTTAAGAATTGACTTCCCAGGAACTCAAAAGAACTATGTGTGCTTATGTTTCTGAGTGTAGACTTTGATTACAGAATAATGGCCATGCTATTTAAAACATAATTATCTTTGCAGCTTGCCATGCAAGAGTCTACTATGAAAGTACCAGTGGCAACTACAGTGTTTCCTAGCCTCACAATAAATTTAGAATTTACAGTTGTTAGCAAATTACAAATTTTACAGCTTAAGGGTTACAATTGTTTTTAATGGGGAAGTGTCAAAATTTGAAATAGAACCATACGTAACATTGTCCAAATAAGATGTTGAGGGTCAGTCTACATTTCTAGGATAAAATTTACACAAAGACCACCAGGTTAAAAAACTCATCATACTGATCCTGAATTTAATGGAGACTACATTAGTCCAAGGAAGAGAAATTACAACCCAAATCAAATACTGTAAACCAAGAGCAACAATATAAAGGCACAATAGTGAAGTATAAACCATTAAAATTAAAAGAATAAAAACAGAAAACTGGGTTTCATTATAGTCTCAATTTTAACTACTACTTATAGCAGAATTTGACTTATGTTTCTACATATATATATATATACTTTATAAATACAGATATAGGTACAGAAGGATATACATAGAATGTATGTTTAATACATATCTTTATAAGGAAGAGCAAAACAAGATACTCGTCTCAAGTATATCCTGACGTAGTATAGTGAAAAGTCTGAATATTTTTTAACATTCTGGATGCAATAAATAAACATGATTAAACATCATTGAGCAATGAGCTCCAGAAAAGAAAAATCCTGATACACTGAAGTAGAATTTTTGCAAATAGTCACTATTAGGAGGTAACAGTGGCCCTAGGATTAAGAAAATAACCAGAGACTATGAAAATCTTGCAAATCTATAAAATTGCATATATTTGTTTTCTTTGGAGTAGTTAAATAACCTTGCTGTCAAGTTCTATGAGGGCAATTAGTTTATTTAAAGATTTGCTTACAGCAAAACCAATGCACCTGTTGCTGCCAGAGCTTATGTATTTTCAGTGGTAGCTGTTTTCTCTGTGCATGAAATGCCTGCTATTTTCCTTGATACTCCACAGAGAGCCAGTAAGACTGGATTCCTCATTGTTACACTACTATTCATTTCCACAGAAGCTGCTCAGTTTAGAAACTAAGTAAATCTCAATTTATTTTCCTGGTCCTGGCACTAATTCTCACAGAGAGCTGTGAATACTACAGCCATTTAATCCCAGTGTTTGGGAGGTATATGGAGGAACAATAAGTGCTTTTTCTCTGAAGCAGGACTTCAAGCACTGTATAAGCTACATAGATTTGCAAGGGGTGGGCACACACCACAGAGAGTGTCCATTAAATAATTCTTATATGTAGAACTGAGATACACACTGCACGCTGCAGCAGTACCGAGGAGGTTTTGGCATCTTTGCAAGACCATTCTGCTTAGAAAAAACTTAGAAAGGCTAGCCTGCAAAAAAACCCCAGTAATATCAATACAGTCCATATCTCAGAACTCTTTTAAGAAGCCAAATACTTTGAACTTCTATTTTAACTGAAGATAACCCACATGATTGCCAGTAATACTGCCAACAATAAACACAAACTAAGCATCAAACATTATAAATAAATCACAGCTTTTCATTTATTTGTGTATTTACTGACCAGCTATTCTGACTCATTTCTGGGAGCATTTCTTTCCAGACAACAGTGTACATCTGACCTTTGGAATCTTACTTGCTTTAACTCTGTCACTAAAAGACCCAAGAGCCACATACACTTTTGATGTGCACAGACCTTCAGCTCATGTCAGAGACAATTTCATGCAAAGACCAACTTATAAAATAAAATTTGCAATTTTTTTTCCCCCCTCAGACTTACCTGGTTTCATCAATATAAACTGCCTCCAGCACAGATGCTGCATATTCAATATTCTTTTTTAAATCCACCACATTAATGTCACCCTTCTCCAGCTGCTTTACCAAGCATCTTAATCTGTGGAAATAAAAAAAAAAAAGAATAAAATCATCAGTGTGATAATTCTATCAAATTTAGTGACTTTACTTTCTAACTGAAACATTGGAACCAACACAACAATGTAGAGGAAAGGACCATCACTCCATCTCTTGTCTTGTTTTAAGAAAATACGACCTTAGAATGCATTTAACAATGACTGGTTTTATGTTTTTTACAGCTTGCTAAATTCATAAGGTGTACTAAAAAATGGCTTATACCTTCCAGAAAGTCAGAGAGAACATTTTAACCATCATCAAAGAAATTTCCAATTACTTTGTGACATTACTATTACGCCTCAGTCTCTAACTAATATATATACATATATATACATAACTTTGTGTGTTGTTTTACTATAATTTTTCCATGCTTAGGTGGTTAATTATATTTTTTTATACCCATGGTATACTGATTTTGCTTCACTTCATTGTCTTTAATTTTTATTTAAGCCCCCAGTATGTTTTTTGCTGCAGAATTTGTATTCTTATTAGTGTGAGCTAATATGGAAGTCTGTTGTGTCTGTGCTTATAGTAAATTCATCATTATACCAGAGGAAGGGCACTGCCTGTGGCAATAGAAAAATCCAAATGTTCCCAAGTGTGCTTTAAACTTTTGGTTTTGAGAACTTTGTTTTACAGTACAAACATGGATACGCCCAAAGGGGATTTTGTAATGCATCAACTCATGTCTCTGCAGCAATACACTTACACAGATAAACTCCTTGAATACGAGATGTTTCCTAAACTCTGCTGACAAGAACACTTCTGACACCGCTGAATTTAACCATACAGAGTAGATAAAGCACTGGAGTGAAATGAAAACCTTATCAGTAACAGTGCAGAGCTGTAACTAAATGGATGCTTAAATCATATGTATTTTCCTTCTTTCTGTGTGCTATCTCTGAGTAGAATAAATCTACAGTTTTGTATCATGTAAGATTAAGATTTCTGGAATTAGGATATACCATTATTGTTACACAACTTTCATTAAATAATCTTTATGTGCAGGAAAAACTGTGAAACGAGCATTTAGATAAAAAGTGCAGTGAAATTGATTCAGCCTTAAGATAACTACTTTCAGAAAAAGATCATATTTATGACATGAATGAGCATACATAAAATATGCAAATATTACATGAAGAGGAGACTGAGGGGACACCTCACTGCAGTCACAACTTCCTTGTAAGAAGAGGAAGGGCAGACACTGATCTCTACTGCGGTGCCCAGGGACAGGACCCAAGGGAATGGCCTGAAGTGGTGTTAGGGGAGATTTAGGCTGGACATCAGATAAGGATTCTTAAACCAGAAGGTGCTTGGGCACTGGAATGGGATGCCCAGGGAAACAGTCCCAGCACCAAGACTGACAGAGTTCTAGAAGTGTTTGGACAATGCTGTCAGGCATTGTGACTCATTGGGGTGACTCCTGGGAAAGTCCCATGCAGGGTCAGCAGTTGTGGGTCCCAACTCAGCTGAATCTGTGATTCTGTGATAATAATATATTTTATATATATATATATACTATATATTATTTTCATTGGGTGCATACAATATTTGATTTGACCTAATCAAGATATATAAATAACAAAATTACAGCGATATTTGAAAAACAAATTCATAAACTTAGAAAGTACTGTTCTATCATAAAACCACTTTCATGTTTTTCTACATATTTCCTTGGCCTAAGTACAATTATGTTCAAATGTGTAAGGATAATTGTAGCAAATGGGGTTTTAAGACCAACCTCCTCAGTTCTCTAAAGCCTTAATTCAATTCAAATTAGCCTAGCACATGCAACAAATAAGGCTCTTAGCAACCATATTTACTTGGTATTTTACGCAGTGCATTGCATATCAATGGAATGGAAAAGTAGCGTTAAAAAATTTTCTCAGGGAAATGAAGTGGGCAGATGAAATACTCTGGGAGCTCATCTCCTACACAGAAATAACCATATGGATGGGAGATATTTCCAGTACGTAACTTCTTCCACTTCAGAGGGACCTGTAGACTGGAGAAGGTTATTCACAGCCAGAACCCAACACACGTATCCCCTGGCGTGTGTGCCCCTCAGTACTGCACACAAACACACAGCCCCTCCATGGCACCAACGCCAAAATGCCCAGGTGGGTCTGCCAGCATCAGTGCCACTACTCTCAAATGGCTCTAGGGTGTTTCTCTCGTTTCCACTGTTCCCACCATATTTGACTGAGCACGTTTCTGAATCACACTTTCCAAAGTGGGAGCTTAAATAAATTTGAAAACTTGTTTTCAAATATACAAAAATAAATTTGGAACACTGCACAGCAGGGGACCAGGCTCTGGTAGAACAATATCAGCTTAAAACAGCTTCAAATCTTACCACTCCCATTTCCACATTTCCCTTTCCACATTATCTGAAGCGACCGATCAGATGACAGGTATTTGGAATAATTTTTATGCTTGAAGGTGGAAATGAGTCCCTGGGGGAGCCTTTGAGCCACAATGATCTTGCAATATCTTGCTGCATGGGTCAAAGTCATCAGATGTAACTTGCCCTGTGGGTATAGTTCATATTCGAGGAGGAATGCAGAACATAGTAACAGATTGGATGATTTGGAAACACTGCCCAGGCAAATTTAAAGTGATTCTGAAGATATTGCAGATTCATATAAGGACACAAATGACCTTATCTCATGCATCCCTCTTTGTGAAGATGTCCCCAGGGTCCTTAGCTGACCCAGTGAAGATCTACCATAGAATCAAGGGATAATTTTATTGGAAGGGACCTCCACCTGGTACAAGCTCTAGACAGGGCTAACCTCAAAGAGAGGTATAACTTCAAAGTTAGATAAAATTACTGACAGGTATTTCTGCTCTGGCTTTGAATGCACAGAGATTTCAGAAACTCTTGGAAACAGCAGTTTAAATGGTCAATCAGCTTCATGGTGTGTCATGTTTTCATGATATCTAACTGGAATGTCTTTTGTGGCAACCTGAATGCCCAGACTTTGTTGTGCAGTCCCAAGAAAAAATTGTCTCTCTCTATGGTACATCTTCCCACTAGGAAGCTGGACACAGCTATAAAATCCTTCCATTTCATCACTGATGAGACAATTTTCATGTGACACTAATAAAGTCTACCCCAGAAGTTAGAAAAACGAACTTCCAACACAGCAAAATTAAGTGGGTTATAGCAGAATATGAATGGTCTGACATACTCAACGTCTTCTGCATTAAAGTGAATAGCCACAGAGCTTAGAAGCTGACATTTCAGTAATGAAACTAATAATTTAGCATAGAATAAACATCAATTTATAAGACTTAGCAACAAGTGTTAACACACCCATAGCCCCACAAGACAAAGAAACTTTTGAAAAGGACAAGGAAAGGTAATTTTAAAAGAATTATTTCTCCAGCTGTACTGGGAAGATTTTTATTTGTTTGTTTCCTTTTTATTGTGATAAATTGAAAACTAGCATTAGAAGTACTATTTTAAAACCTGAAGTGTTACTTAAAACTGGAAGTAATTGTATCAGCTGGCCTGTGAACTGTGCTACTAAGAAATAATAGCAAAAAAAAAAAAGCTGGAGGAGCTATTTTGTGAAAGAGACAAAAAGGACTATTTAAATTGGTTTAAGATGCAAAGAAAATTATATGCAGAGCTAATGTGATATAAAACATGAAGAAAAGAAGATTATTTATCTCAGGACACCTGAAAACGGCATTATAAAACTAGCAGCCCCAGTTTGTAAGGGAGAAAGAGACGTCTGCAATTAATAAAGGGAGTAGGTGGAGATCCATCTTCTGTCATCTTGGGTGAACATCATTACCGGTGGTGTGGGATTAAATGCTTTTATGGACAATCCAAATGCACTCTGCTCCCACCTCTCTTCACTAATATGTCTGTGACATTACTGGGGCCCATGTTCCCCCAGTCCTCACCTCTCTGTGCAGCTGATGCCACTGTTCAGCTGTGGACAAAAATCCTTGAGGCCCATCCAGCAACACAGGAGAATCAGAGGAAACAAGGATTTTATGGAAGGTGAAGAAGCATTTCTTGCGTACCAATACCAAAATCACAACTCACTTGTTTCCAACTTCTCCACTAAAATTCTCCCTTGTTTGAACTTAAGTTCTGTTAAATCTGTAGCTTCTTCAGGTTATAACAAATTAACTGAGGATAGATTTTGTTATGTTATGATATTTCAAAAAACTTCCTGTGACCATTTCAGTAACTACAAAAAGAAAAAAGGAGAAAAAATTTAAAAGGGTAAGAAATCGGTGATCAAATATGACTTTTAGCAATGTCCTCATGCAAAAGTCTTTTTTTCATGGAACCAAGAAAGTCCAGTGAGGGAAGTACATTTGGAGATACTGAATAACTGTCCTAAATGCAGGCTGAAGTGCTAACCAAGAAAAGTGCAAGGGTAGTGTTACTTAAGAACAGAGGTTTTAAAGCAGAGAGGCACACAGGTTGGGAAATTTCAGGTTAAATTTTAAAACTGCCGCTTTTATTTCCAAGGTAAAATAAATTACTAGTAATCACTGAGAATATATCAGTGTTACAGGCTCAGCTTAAGAGTCTTTAAGAACCAGAAGAGGAAAATTCAGCTTGAAGTTAACTTCTGAACCTGAGAAAAAAGCCCTCTGCCTGCTTTCCCTGAACTTCCTTTATTTGCCACGTAAGTGTCCCCGACACTAAGCATTGCAGAGAAACAACTTTCTTACTCACACATCTGGACTTCACTTAAAACTGTTTTGGAAATTTCTAACAAAGAAATAGCTGGCTTTTGCAACAGATCCTATTAAAGGGGAAGTGAAATACACTGTAAAAAGTAAATTGTAAACTAACCTTGCCTCCTACTATAATTTGAAATAAGTGAAAGACATTGTTGAAGATGGGCAATGAACACATAAGTAATTCTTTGAAAATAAAAAACACATGCTATTGTCAATTAAAGAGAAATAATTATTGATATTAACATTTACAGTGTCATTAAGAAAATTATCTGTGTTGGTTAGGTCAACTCCAAGTTGTAAATCATTATCTTCCCATGAACTAATTGAGAAAAGCCTAGCTGTGATAATTGTGACAATGTGTGAAGGAGTTTAAGGACAGAAAAAATATAATTTTTTTTCTATAAACAAGTGCTTCTCGTTCTGTTTGGGCTACTTAATATTCAACAATAAAATTAAGTGGATTGTTGTAAACTTTATTATAAAAGTGATTTGACCTTCTAAATGAACATCACAAAGTAAAAATGGGTTGGTATGTAATGTGAAATTAAAATTAAAGAGGAGGATAGTAACTATATCCTGGCAATACAGATAGTTTAAACACTACCAGTGTTTCAAAACTTTGGAGAAAGGGGACATTTTCCTCTAAAACTATCTGAAATTAAAACCACAAACCAGTTTTACTACCTGTAATGTTTCTTGCAATAATCAGTTGAATGATTTTCACCTGTAGAAAGCATCGCTCACTCAGGAGTTCCTCAGCTTTCCAAGGCAGAAGTTACAGCCTCACTCAAATAAGAATTTTCTTAAAAAGGGTCAATATCCAACAGTTCCAAATCAGGAACAATGAGTAGTTCAGCTAATCTACTGAAAACAGCCCCATCCCACAGTCCAAGTTGCTTTAGAGCAATCTATTTGAGATGCAAGGAAGTATTTTAATAAGGAGGAATCCAAAATGGAAACAGCAAAACCACATCTTGAAAAGTCACAACAACTTCAAAATATCACTATTTTATTTGGGTTCTAAAATTTGGTATATGAATTGCCCAAATTCCAATTATTTTTATGTGAATTGGTATAATTGGAACTTTACACATTTCTATTAAGAACATACATCTATATAATAAACCTTTGTATAAATACACCATTCATTCCCTCCCACAAATTCAAATAGATGAGAGATGTTGAAAAAATATACACAATATGGTAGCAAAGATTCAGGACTGATCCTTTTGGGTTGCCACTCCTGATTCCTTGCTCCTACCTGCATTTACAGAGTTGCCAGTTATCACAACTTCAAAATGGCTAACCTTCACTTCAAGGTATTTTACATTAGGTCAGGGAAAAACAAGCTGATATGGGAATATTTTGCCCAGCAAGGCAAGGCCAGCATATCAGAGAGGAGCAAGGGTTACAACTGGCAGCTCTTGACACGGACCTTAATGTGTGTTTCACTTCCTTGGAATCATAAAAAATGCAGTTCCAAATGCAGTTACCTAATATTTCTTCTAATTAGAGGGGTTCTCAATAAGCCCTTACGTGGAGAAATACAAGAAACAGATACCGTGTTTTCAGTGCTGCAAATGCGTTTTAAGAACTTACTTCTCAGTCACTGCTGTGTCTGAGCATATACACAGGAAGCTTTGTGGTTGCTAAGGGTTTCATGAATCACTTGTATTTCATGATTATTTTAAGCATTTAAGTGGTACATGCTGATCTGTAATTATGATTCAGTCATTAGAAAACAAATATTGACCGTGCTGATAAATCAGACAACATTTTGATATACTAAAACCCATATTGAAGAACTGAAATAGAAATTATGCAGCTATATAGCAACACTAAATTTTATATTTTCTTAATGATAATACTCTGCTTTTTCATGGTGATATCATTGCCTTGGTTGTTCAAGAATTATTTTTATGCAAGATTAAATGGTTTTCCTTCAGACAGGCATTCTCTATTAGGCTTCAATTCATTTTACCTTATCTGATAAATCTAATATTTACCACTCTAACACTACATAAATACTATCCTGTGTGGCTCATTTAGTAACAGGTTAAACAAGGGCGTTTAAGAATTGAGTCAAATTTCCTACATTTGCTTTAGCACCCAGCTGAAATCACAGAGCACCATGGAGTTTTACCAAGGATTCCACCTGAAGCCATAAACAAATTCAAGGTCTCTAAAGCATTTTTTAAATTTTGCATAATTGTCAACAAACCAAATAAAACAAATTTCAAGTGCCTGAGAAGCCACGGTGCCTTCACCTCAATGATACTAAAGGTCTGCTATTTGCAGCACTGTAACTTTCCACCATCCTCCATCATCTTCTCCAGCTACGCTGGAGAGACACCCCAGAGGAGGAGGCTCGTCTGGGATCCTGTTCCTGCTGCTCTTCCCTGCTGTCTCTCACGCCTCCCCAAGTTACTAATCCTTTCCCAAAAGTCACATTCACCATTAGATTTCATATATGTCATGATCACGAATTCTCACACATTTGAATTTCTCTGACCTTCTTTTGTGCACACCCAAGCTACAGAACAAACTTAGCCAAGCTTTAAGTGTCTTTAAAACTTTCCTCTAACTTCTGCTAAAGAACTACCATTAATACTTATTTGGTTCTGCTGTTCAATTCCTTTCTGGATTCAAGCTTAATCAAAAATCTTCAAACATCAAATTACTTAGCATGTACAAAAATTTGGACATTTTATCTGTCTTCTGTTAGAACCAACAAGTAATCAGCTAATCTCCCTACCCTAAATACTATAACTCTTTCTATTGTATCAATGTCTATTTCCATTATTTGACATACCCATTTCACAATCAACCCATTAAATCAAAGGCAATAAAAATATATAGGAGTGATTTGGAAATTGCAAATTATTCTCCTAATGGCTTTTGCTGAATATTTATTTTTGTCTAAAGATTTACATTTAATCCACAGGGTTTTCCTGAATTATTTATACATTATATAGGGTCCTAGCCAAAGCTATTTCATCTTGAAGTTCCCAAATACTACAAGATGCCTCAAAGTCTTCATCATGTACTTGCTGAATTCACTATCAACAAGCTGGGAAATCAAATGTAAACTCATCATCTATCAAAAATTGTGCTCAGAGATGATGGCTAACCTTCAGTATGTTTAACTCATTGGAGTTAATGAGATAAGCACACAGAAAAGGCACAAACCCCTTACTTCAAATAGTGCTTTAAAAATCTTTATTTTTCCTGCAGACAGAAGCTTTGAGCACAGTGATCAAAGTTGCTAAAAGGCAGTTTATCTCCTTCAGTTCATGGGACCACGAAATGTCGTAGATAAATGTTGATACTCATCCTTTGAAAAGGCCATGTAAAGTGAAAAGTCCTTTTAGAAATATTGATAACAAGCTACCATATAAAAAGCCAACTGAAGTTCTTTGATTTAAAACTGCATTAGCCAGAACTGTGAACTTTGGACTGAAAATATTTTCTAGACTAGTACTTAGAAAACATATTGCTATTATTGCTTTTGAAAGCCCTTTTGGTGCAATTTCTGCAGCCATTAAGAAGAGAAGAATGATAAGTGTTGAACACTAAAATAATGTCATTGCCCAATGATTAAAGAGTTTTCAACCATCATCAAAGGATCTCCAACTATGACAGCACAAGTATCCTTTCCTCTACTTGATAAAATCACATATGAGCAAATAATACAGGAACATTCAAATAATGACAGTTTGTTCTATGACTTCTATGTGGAATCAAACTACAGTAAACACTGTATAATCTGTATATAATTAACATTTTCATTTTCCTGAGACAAAAATTAGAACCAGGACAGAATTTCCTTGCTGCAAACCACAGGTCAACATTTATAAATGTGGCTAAACCCTAACAGCTAACATTTCTGTTAACTCTTAAATTTGTTGCTTAATAGTTACAGATTTTTTGAGACATCAAAACCCTGCAACTGTAGGATCTGCATCCTGTTAAGTAATCTGGGGACTGGTGCATATTTATAAATTACATTAAATTTTTTTTTGACCTTTGACAGAGCATGAAATACAGCTCCATTTTGTTTTTTAGTATGCAATAGAAACACAGAATCATTAAGGCTGGAAAAGACCTCCAAGATCATCAAGTCCAACTTTGGCCAAACACCACATGGTCAACTAAACCACGGCACCAAGTGCCACATCCAGTTGTTTCTTGCCAACTTGCATTTCTCTCAGTACACACACAAGTGACAGCTGATAACATATTAAGTGAACAGAGGTTACCTAAAGGCCTGTAGAGGAGTGCAGTACAGAAGTGGTTTTGGAAATGGCAGCCCCCCATACTTGGTCTAAGAACATGTTCAAATGTGTCGCCCCAGCTATCGCTGTGTGATCCATTCCACCTCCTTTTTCCTCTGAAAAATTGCCCCACCTGCTCCCATATCTGATAACACAAGAGTATGGGTAACAATATATCTTCAACCTGACACTGACAAAACATTCTAGTTTACCTCCACGATACTTTACGTCAGTTCTACTGGAGTCTTTCCACACTATCAGATCAGGGTCCCGTGCATGTACAGTTGTGCTATCAGATGAATCAGGGTAGTTGGTTCAGCTGGACTACCAGAGCAACATAAATCACCAAGATAATCCTACTTTGATCCAAACTCTCACTTTTCAGAGGATTTTGAAGTCCTCCTTTCCTACTTATAATTAAATTTAAACACTTGAAGTACTGAAGTATAAAAGTTTTACTTTTAATATATAATCACACCTTCCAGATGGGTTGACAGAGCCAATTTATCTTGAATTTTATTTTTAATATGTATCATGAATTCTGAAGAACAAAGTAGAGATCTATATTTGTGGGATAAAATTGTGAAATGTAAAAATCCAAAATATTTCCATTATGAACTATTACAGACTATTGCATAAAATCATTTAAAAGTTATCTTAGTCTGCCAAAACCATTGCAGAAAAACACCACCACCTTAATTGAGATGTCTTTTCTACTGAATAATTAACAGCTTCAACAAATCTATTTTCACTAAAAGAATTTTTCATTCAAAAGACAGAGCAAGACATAAATGCTTTAGCACAACAGCTGTAGTAATTACAGTACAATTTTGCTGTAAAATCATTACCATCTCAGTGGTTCTGAAGAAAGAATAAAGTACATGTAATGTATATGGCAACGTAAAAATATGAATAGGGTTTTTATTTAAAACTGCAATACTGCAATTAAAATGTAGGAGAAAAAAATAGGAGATGCTAGAATTCAGCACTCTATGTTATGTGTGAAACTAACTTCTGGCATTTGGAATTGTTAAAAATAAATGTTCTGCTGAAGAATTGCCAAATAAAGTACTTCAAAGCAGGTCTTGGTAATGAGAAGTGGAACATCAGATTAGCTTAAAAACTTGAGAGCTATATAAACGTTTAAAAGAGGAAAGAATCAAGCGGGTGAACCTTTTCCCTACATTCCTTAAGAATGGTCATAAATAGGATGAAATGTAACATGGCCATTCTTATTTACACATGAGACCCTGATTTAGGATTTGTACATGGGAATTTGAAGTAGAGATAAGAAACTGAAATTCACTGTCCTTGAATAGCTCCATCTTTGAATACTTGTGGATTAGTTGCCATAGTCAAATGAAAGACCCTGGACCTCATCAGAAAAAAATATTCCCAAAAAAGAAATTCCTGAACAATATCACTTTAAATCCATTATCAAGCAGATAGGGTATATATACCATATGGTCTATATGCATACTGGTTTTTTTTGTTCTGGAAACAGTTGTGACAGGAAGTGTAGCAAACCAAATAAAATATCATTTGTAGCCAATGCTGGTACACAGCTGCTGTTTTCTTCAGCCTGCAGAGTGCCTGGCACTTCAATATAAAGGGTGCAGATGTGTAGGTCTGGAAGGTAGATTGGATTACAGGCCATGTTTTTGCCTTAAATCAAACAAATGTTTCTCCTACAAAGCTCTAATCTAGAGGACTCCAGGAAGGGACAGATAGCTATCCTCACCAGAACTGCCTTTGTTTTTCATACTTTGCTCAGGACTTTGATGAGATCCTGTTTTTACAAAGCTCTTTAACTCTTCTGCTTCAATAAGATATACTAACCTCCCCTGCTAATCACGTTGTCTTTCCTGATATGTAAACATGTGATTAAACCAACCTGATTATCAACCTATTGACTGAAAAGGGACCATATTTTCATAGTTTCTAATTTGTTGATGTTCCAAGTTTGAAATAGAACTTCCCTCAGAAGGTGTAGTCCAGAATCTAACTGCAAAAGTGTTACTTTTTTCTTATTTTTGTTTAAAATGAGAGAATCTAGCAAACATAGACAAATTTGCCTGCTTATATACACTTTACACATATTAAAGATTAAATAAAATTTAATCATAATAAGCAGATTAAATAAAAAATTTGGAACTTGATCATCACAATATCCATAGAATATTCATGATCAGAACAACATGGACCATCTTAGTTGCTAAATGATACACTGCCCCATTACTTTCTGAAAGAAGCCCTAAACCGATCTCAAAATTAACCACAGAACTAATATTTCCAGCTGTGTTTAATTGTTTGTGAAATGGCTTGAAAATGTTCTGTTTACCAGAAAGAGCTTTCAGCTGGAAAATTACTGGGCTTCTAGCAAAAATTTGTTTATAAAGAAATTTCAAACCCACCTTCTAATGACATAAGGTTCTATCATTAATGTCTGTCTCTTCTGAGGGACACAGAAATTAAAATGTGACTTCTTCAAAGTAATGACAGTACATCTCTAAATGTTCTCTAGAGATGTGAAATCTAACCTGAAAGTTTCAACTCACTTATGGTCATGACAAACGTAGTTCCCAAATTTTGCTTCATTTTTCATAGCTCTACTGAATGAATCACTATCCTTCAGTTTCTCTACAAAGCATTGCCATTCCTTTCTAGTTAAGAACCTGGTTGTATTTTAATTTTAAAATAGAAAACTAGTCAGTTCTTGACTCAGTATTATAATGTTTGTTTACACACTTACTAAGGAAGGTGCCTGTGTGTATAAAAACAAAATAGGTAATAAAACAGTTTCTTAGAAAGTGTAACTACATACTATGATTTGCCTGTCATATTCTCAAACAATACATTGTTTTATTTTCCTTTACTTTTCAGATCCTTTAAGACAGCATATTTTTATAATTGGAATTCTCAGTTTTGAAATCAAGTTAAAGTGCATCACTTTAATCTAAAATATCTTTACTCAGAGAAGTAACCCTTTTTCAAGGAGAATAAGTCAGTTTTAATACAATAGCAAATAGTCCAGACATTGATCACAAGGGAGTGCTTGAAAAAAGACCATAGAGAAAGAATACAGCAAAGTCTACAGCAGTTAAATTTCCTAAAATTAATGCAAATTATTGCATTAAGAAGGTGCCCTGTTCAGTAGTCCCCCAACAATACATTGCTTTGACCTGCAGATATCTACATGATATCACAAATATGCAATGCAGGATGAATGGATGAAGGAGAAAGGGAAGCTCAGTGAAACGCTAATTAACAGCTGGGTTCTGGTGAATGTGGGCTCACATGTAAGCCTTAGCCAAGCAAACCTCAAAAGTAAGAGCTCAGGGTTAGTGAGAGCATTTACAGCCTCTCTGCAATTTCACACTGGAAAGATAATGTGAAAATGACAGTGAATCAGATGGATATCACCTTTTGGTCAGCCACCACACTTTCCTAGGTCAGCAAATGACAGTGGCTGCTGTGCTTGTTTGGCTTGGACCATCTCCTATGCCGTGGTCAGTATATTCTCTGTACTTCACCTTACTAGAAAGTGAGCCTTCTAAACCATTTTATCTATATCTCAGCTCATTATTTCTCTGCAGTTTGAGGTTTTCTTAATGCCATGTTTCACAATTATTGATGATGAGGGATTCAGCTGTAAGCAACATTCATTTCTGTGGACTCTGTGGTTTTTAAATGGATTTAAAGATCCAAGAACATGATTCTGAAAGATGTGTGAGAGATTTCAGTGTCAACAGTAATCAGGGATTTCCATCTTGTGCAGTGATATGCACAAAGAAAGGGAAAAAAAAACAACCAACTTTTCTCACCATTGAGAGGATACACCAAAAAAAATACAGAAGCAATAGTAAAACTCTCAAATGAAAAGTAAATACATAGTTGAAAACTTTGTTCTAGCTTATTAAGTATTTTGTAGAACCAAACTTATTAGAAGTATTGCCATATAAAAATACATTACATATAAATTGAAGTAGAAAAAGTGCACTCCCCAAGGGGCTGTGGGATCAAGCAATGAAGAGATCTAAATCTATCTTTTTATGATCTAAGGCAGATGCAACAGTTGTTAAAATATGTATTGGCTTCCTTTTTGGGAGAGTTGTGTTGAAATGCCTGATTAATTAACTGAGAGTACACAAAAAATCCCGTAAAAGACCCCCTCTAAAATAAAAAAACAAGGAACATGAAGGAAAAGTGAATATAACAAAGTATAGACACTAGCATTTCGTACAGTAACTACTCTTGCAAAAATGTTTATGTATTTTTATGAAGAGACTTGCTCAAGAAACATGCAATTAAAGTGTGATATGCAGGAAAAACTAACAGTGACAAAAAAGCAGACATATGAGCACCCAAAGAAAAACATATGAAGAGCGTAATTGTTTGGAGATCAAAGGAATTTTAGTATTGTGCATAGTTTTTCAATTAATCTTCAGGTTTTTTTATTGTTGAAATTTGCTGTCTGACAAATGTGACCCTAACTGCATACATCAGCCTATATCTTAAAATCCTGCTAATATTCTACTGTTGGATACATATTAATGTATTTTACATGAAGAAGAAATGTAAGTAAAAAACAATGTAATTTTCCTCCACTAGATCCTAGATCAGGCATTAAGGAAAGGTATTTGTATTATGGTGAATCAGATTTAATGTGAAGTTAATCCAGTGAATAATTTAAAGTATGCTTTGCCATAAAATAACTGTTTTCTACTCTTAAGATTTTCATTCACTACAACCATTATTTTGCGGTCATATCGCTGGACTTTGTTTAAATTTTAATCCAGATTAGTCAATCTCAGCCTCTTTTCTGGAATACACGTAATAAAATTCAAATTGGAGCACCATTAAAAGGACACAAAAGAGCAGAGTAAAATATTCTTACAGTACAAAGAAATAAACCATATCCAAATTATCTCAGAAATTACAATAACTCTTAAAGAGGATTAATCAAAATAAAATTTAATTAATTTCTGCTCTTACTCAACAACAACTCTGCTAGTTCTGATATATCAAAAAAAGAGATCTTGGCACCTCCACCAAAAACACACTCACAGAAATTACATCAAAATTTACTAAACTTTCCAGACCTCATTTACGCTATCTAGTTGTCTGACATGGATTTGAACTATTTTTACAGTAGGAGGAATTAATTAATTTCTTTCAGAGGAAGAATAGCTTGACATGCAGATACATATTTGATTACACGTGATGTGAGTCCCCAAATATGACAACATACAATTTAATCATGCAAACAGATTCCTTTATGAGGTGGATTTCTGACTTTTACCCCAGTGACTTTTCTCCTCTGATTACAAACCAGACTGTCCAAATGTTTTAAGGTTAAAAATCCAGCCTGTGATTCTTTCTCATTAATTACATCAGCCTCACAAGTCTAACTGCACTGTGCACCTACAGTCCTTTTTCTTCAGAAGCCTATGAAAATTGTTAAGAGACAGACATTTTTTTAAACACCAATGATCATTGTTCCATTTATCCCAAGGACATATAAGCACAAGTGCAAAGATTAGAGCAACAAAACCTCTATCTTTTTTGCTTTGCCATTCATCTTTCCATTCCTTCCCAGTTGCCTCCAGCTTGGATGAGGCATAAGCACTTCCCTGCTCTCTCCACGTGTTCCTGCCAGGATTCATGGATGCCCACTCTGCATGGTTCCAGTCATGCTCCTGAACCTCTTTAGCATTCCCTTTAATCCTCAAGCCAGGCATGGGAAATACCAACTTTGCCCATACAGGCTTCCCTCACTTATGTTCCTTGACAGTTTTGCTCTACATTGAGCCTGGCCTTTTCTATTTTCATTTCTTGGTGTCTGGCTGAGGTTTTTTCCAGCCTTTCAGCTCCCTGCACTCACACAGTCATGCCAAAGTGGTGAACTGAAGAGTAACATCATTAAGAGGGCATTTTCACTCGCCTTTCACTACAAAATACCCTACACATAGCTGTACAGCTCCCAGAGTGAGGAGTTTTATTAATTCACAGCTTTAGTTTAAGTTCATAAATACTATTTGATACAATTTTTCCCATACTTATCTACAATATGAAAGAAACACCCTTGACAGTATACAGCAGTCAAGTCACTAGGCAGGGCAGCTTGCTCCAGATCACTCTTCAGAGTCCAGCACTAATGATGATACAGGTATTTTTTTTCAATACCTGATTAAAAGAAAGCAAGTAAATATGAAATATCGTATGTACTCTAAGACCAAAGGCACTGTTTTGTAGATCCTCACCACTCAACAATAAATTGCTAATGCCAGTAACAATGTTATGCATCATAGGTCAGAATTTAAGGTGGCATGAATCTCAGAGAACACAGAGTTCAATTAGTTTACATGAGCACACACGCATTCTATCACATTTTGGTATAATGGCCTGAGAAAATGAGTTTTTTCTAAGTGAAGAGTATGTACACTGTTTTTTTATATTCAAAATTTCATTTCAAAGCTATTAACAACTTCATTTATGAAGACAGGTAAGAGTAGTTTAGAAATTCATTAATACCTCATGCAGATGATAAAGATGCATGGATTAACAGCTCATGAAGGATATTTTACTGCTGTCACCAGTGACGCACAGTTCGTGCTTCAGATGCACTAAATTAATTTTCAGTGCTCTTCAGAAACATTTCAGTCCTGAAAATACCTAAAGCAGCTGAGCCAAGTGCCTCGTGTCAGTAAGGCAGGACTCTGGGACTTGCAAGACACAACAGCTCTCCCACACACAGAGGAGGGATTAATTACACAAGTATTTCTCAAACAACACAAGGACCAAGCTGTCTCTTACTATATCCACATCTACATATCCAGATTGTTGGAACTTGTGACTTAGCACTAAACCTGACTGGGAAAAACCTTCCCTTTCCTCACCCAGTCTTGTTACACACTAAGAACCAACTTCATCAGGATAGTTGGTTTCTGTTGAAATGCTGGCTAGCCTTGTACAAGCTCCAAGTTCTACATTTGGTACATGCCAGAATGATTTTGGAATGACATTAAATACTCTTAGAGGAAAACACATAACCTTTAACAAAATAATTATTTGATTTTGTAATTTTTTAATGCATGCACCATTTAACTCCAGCAGATATCTACTATCTTTAAAATATGGTTTAAAAAAATATGTCCTAAACTACCAGTTTTAGGTGTCTCATAAAGCAATCAGATTTTCCTTTCATTGGTGGTGGAATAAATGCTACCTTAAGCCTCACTGTGTTTTTCAGCAGCATCCTTTTTAGCATGTTAATACAGGCCTAGATCTGCTTTGGAAATTATAATTACTGTTTCTTTAGATTTTCTCCAATGTCTTCTTGTGATAAATAAGGTTGGTTTTGAGTTGCCTTTCTGAATCTAGTCAGCACTTCATCTGTACAAGTGTGGCACTTTTCCAAAACATATTGTCTCATAAATCTTATTTAAACAGAAAAATCTTTAAACAGTATTTTGCAGACCTACATCAGTGAATGAACTTGGAAAGTTTTCTTTTATAAATAGGATTATAGGAGCTCCATTAAGTCACTTAAGAGGTCTTTCAGACCCTTTAGACATATAGAATTTTAAAAAGAAAATAAGATAAATATATAATGATAATCCTATTTATGACGCTTACAGATTTTCTATTTATTAGACCTGTCATTACATTTAATTAGTTGCTAAGAATTATTAAAAATATAAACACTGCTGTAAGATGGATTAATGATTCTGTGTTTCCTCTAATAATAACAAAAAATCTCAGTAGTTACTCTACTGTTGGATTACACAATGTAATTATGTGATCTGTAAGAACTTTTACAGCAGCCTCCTATAGAATCAGACTACTTTTATTTAGCTACTAGATTTTTCTATCCTTCTAAAATTTAACATGAGAATGTCTAATTTTGTAATAATGTTACAGTGGTTCTCCTAAAGTTACCTGTTCCATTTCACATTCAGATTTGACACAATTGCAGTATTTGACATTTATGTTTACAATTAAGGCTATACGCATTCATATAACAATACAGAAAACAAATGCACAAAAACTTTGCATAAAAAGCTATTTCCAAATAATATAGATTTCATTCAGTAGGCTATAATTATGGACATTGTTAAGCAAAATTTCACTGAAAATTGTGCAGTATCAGAAAAGCTTTTGGGTTTGAGTAATTTGCATTTCCTTTTGAAAAGGTTGTATATTGCCAAAAACCTCTTATGAGTAGAGCACAGAACAGTGGAAGCATTTTGCAGTCACTTTACTTTTTTCTGAATGTTCAGAGTGGTACATGACAGAGCCACTTTATGCCTCCAGCAGCTGATTCTCACATGCATCATCTGATAAGGACCATCTGATAAGGATTGTTCTATTGCTCCACATCATGGAGTACACTAGACCTCTGCTTAGCTTACGTCATACAGATCAGCCAATTCCTGAATATCTGCTTTATCAGAACTCTCAGCAGCCTAACAACTGTCCCCAGTCTGCTCCTAGTTCCCAAAGTCTTACTGATTTGACAATCTGGACCCTCAGATCAGGACACCAGAATGGAATAAGAACCAGGATATCCAGCTATGAAAATAAGCATATTTATTCAGGATTCTGTAGTTTCTTCATGCACATAATTACGGCAATTGACTCATTTTTTCAGAAAGAAGCAGGTAGTAAAGCACTGACAGAGAAGGAGAAACAGAAATTATATATGTAAAAGTTCACAAGGAAAATAAATGAACATATCAAGTTCCCATTTCTGTTCCTTTTAGCAAAATTAAATTTCCTCTTATATCTAAGCAATAAATTATAATCAACATTATTTTAAACCACTGTGAACATGTTTTCAGCTCCAACTAAGGATGACCAATTCCATATTTTTTAAGCTCAGAGCACCACGAAAAAAGAGCTATTTGCAAAAGAATATATATGCATTATAACTATAATGCCTCAACTAGTTCCATATCCAAGAGAAAAGAATAATCATCCCCTTCAAAGCTTAATCTAGTGCTGCATTTGACTCTATGGAGCCACCTATACTGGATACCAAATTGCCATCTCAGGACAGATGTCCTGTGCTGAAGACTTTTTTCTTGTACAAAAGTACCTGAAGATCTGCTTACCCCAACAGATTTGGATTTCTGCATTTTATACCTCTTTCACAGAAATACAATAAATATTTCTTATTATATTTAGCAACTATTATTTCCATATTACCAATTTATGTTTAGAAGTCAAATATTCTAGGTGGGGTTATCGGATGTGTTAAAAAAGACAAAGGTTCTGGAGAACTGGTCCATAATGTATCTACTGTGTGGAAATTGAAAGGTTCCTGAAGGCACAATGTAGATTTTTGTTCCTGTTTTTTCAGTAATTTTTTACAGAATGACAGAAAATTTCAGTTGTTTCTCTCCAGAGAGCCACACATCAGTTGAAAATATTTATAAATATCAGAAAGAAGGAAACACGGTGTTAAACGGCTTGAAGAATCATAACTGGCATGATGCCTAAAGGTCCCTTGAACTTTAACCTGCCTATTGATACAGAGAGCTGGCCAGTGGTACCAGTTGCAGAGCTCAAAAAGATGGAAATATCTGGGACAAAAACAAAACAAAACACCAACAAAGAATAAAAACTACAGTAAATTAATAATTTTCTTTTCACGCCTTTTCTTTGAGATGTGTTTCTACACATTATTGTATAGGAATTGCCTATACTTCCAAGGAATTGCCTATACCTGGTGTACTGGAGGAATTGGCTTCCTCCCATAACCCAACAAACTGTGACAGAAGTTACTTTGCTGCCTCTGTGCTTTCTGAAGTGAGGTCAAAGAAAAGGAGGCAACCTACAGGACAATCCAGTCTGTCTACAGGTTTGAGGTTTAGCACACATTTCAGTTCTTGATATTATGTTAAAACAAAACTTAAATGAGACTTGAAAAAGTATTAACAAAATGGATAATTAAGTGTAGATAACAGGGCAAAAAGCAGCATTCATAATAAAGCTGTTATATATCACAACTTCTACCAATACCCATCTCAAGCCAAGAAATGCTTAAGGAATAACAGAAATGTCCCTCTTATACTGAATTTGTTAAATCCTCAGCATCTAAAGCCATGCCACCAATTCAGTCTGCAACTCTTGTATGTCCAAAAGCCATCTCACTGGGGACGCTCTAGCCTGGATTTCTGTCTTGTTCTCTGAACTAGAAGGAAAAGCAGTGTAGGCAGAGAACTAAGAAGAGAATTACAAACTGATTTAATGTACACAGAATACAATAAAAGAGACAGATTTTCCATTTCCAGCAGCCAAAAAACCAAATCAGTCTCTTTAAAAAGCTGCTTAGGTCATCTGCAAACTTTCTATATAGTAAAGAACTGAATTATGGTTTCCTGTTCCATTATTTGTTGTCTTTGGTCACCACCCAGGTGTATGGAAAAGTTTTCAAAGTAATGTTTATCCCTGAAAAATGAAAATGCTTGAAAGCTAAAAGCTGGCTAGCTCCTTTAGAAGGAAGAAGAGGATTTGCTTAATGTAGTTCTGGCACACAAAATATAAATCTGGTCTCAGAAAGAGATGCTGTATAATCTAGTCTTTTGCTTCTTTCACAAATTGTATGCTGCCAGAATTGACAGAAGATTTTACAATCCCTGAAGTGCAAAGCCTTCTGTGTAAAAATATACATGCTCATTTTTAGTTATCAGCTTTAAAAGTTGTGTGGCTTTGTTTCTGTAATATTGTGAACAAGACAAATTTGGAATGGTCTGTCATTTATTAAAGTCCCTGTCAAGAAGAGCAGCTGCCTAACCAGAGCACTCTGAGAGGGAGAGCTCAGTTCTCTACATTTTACCCACAACAATCTGCAATTACGTGTACAAGCAGCTCCATTAGCAGCCAGAGGAAGACGATGTAATTACAGATTTGTACAACTTGGCCTCAGAACAAAACAAAAACAGGAGCTTAATCAGTCATTTTATATATTAATCATATAGCATTCCCAGAAACAGGAGGCTCAAATCAGTTATCTAAGACAGGCATCTTGCTGCAGTGGAGATGCTCTGGAGTATCTCACCTGGTCGCCAGCTGCTGCTCCAGAAGAGCGCAGGTGTCCTGCTGGTCCTGGGTCATATCTGCCAGCCCTGGGTGGATGTCTCAGGCACCCTTGGGTGTCTCAAATGGCACTAGATACCTGTATCTGAGCGACTGATGCAAGCCTAGGCTGTCAATTCTGTACAGGTAAAGCAGACACACGCTCCTTCAGGCAGAAGATATTCAGTTCAGAAATCACTGAAATCTACTTGAAGATAAGCGAGAGAAGGGTTACATTTCTTAGAGACAGAGAGTGTGTGGGATGGTGCTACTGCTGCAGTATGACATAAAAAGCCTGGTCTCGTACATGTGTCATGAGGAGAACAGAAAAAAAGAGAGAAAGCCAGAGATAGAGCAAGCACATATATACTGCAGTCTTCTGACATGCCAGGAGCACAGTTACCTTTTTTTGTATGATTCTTCACCTTTTGTGACTGATTATAACCTGATTTTGCAAATGAGCTCTCACCGTTTCTACTGTGCCTACCTAGCTTTTACTCCACTTCTCAGTCAAGTGTGATGCCTAAGTAACATGAATAGGAAAGGAACATACATTCTTAACACCACAATTTAACACCACATACATTTTTACACTACCATAATGGTATTAAAGGAGCAGAGATTAAATTCACCTCCACTGCTGGACAAATAGCATCTTGGCCATAACATAAATGGGAACCAAACCAATCAGATAAAATCTATGGTAATGTTTTTGTTTTCTCACATCAACTCTGTTCTCCTAGCTTGGACTCTATTTTGTAATCCAGTTTATTAGTTACTAGGTCTGACTACGAGGTTACCCAGGGAACATGTGAGTGCTCCACCGTAACAGCTACCTCCTCCTCTTTCCCATCTCCCAGAACTAAATCTTCCCAGTTGCTTCCCTCTCCCTTCCAGACTGAGGACACACACTGTGGTTCCCTGGGGAGAGACCAGCTGAGGTTTTTTTCCACAGTCAGCTGTGGGAGATGGTACCTGACCCCTCCAACACGACTGACATCACTGCTTATCACAAACAAAGCTGGAGTTCAGCCTCTCACATGTCTTTCTCCTGGTATCAGCTTTTTGACTTTAAAATCCCTCCAAATAATGCTCATCTATTTTCATGTGAGGACAAAAAAGGAACTAAAGGACAAACTTGTTTAAATATGATGGTTATCTCAAAGAAAATTTTCAGAAATGAGCTAATAATAAAAAGCTCATAAAATGAGAATATCTTAAAAGATAGTTTATCAACATACCCTATATTAAAATATGGTATATATACCCCAAAAAATAATGGAAAAATAGTTTATTGTGAACAACATCAATTTTTAGGCTCTGTGACTGTATGTGAGGTCAAAACATTTAATTTGCAAAGACAAGAATTTTTTAGAGAGTTCAAATTGTGTAAGTAAGGTGAACATTGGACTTCAAGACATATATTTTTATGTTGAGCTAACACTTATGGCTGGAGAAGAATCAGCATTTGACAAAAAAACAACTGAATGTTCATTTAAATGTCTAATTATCAAAATTCGTCCTGGACCTAATGACACTGCATCTGCACTCCTAACTAGGACCACAGGGATTTCAAAAGTCTGTCTAACAGGAGGTACAGTCTTAGCTTTCCTTAGATCCAGTTCCATCTATACAAAATTACAGATGAAAATTTATGTAGGATACTATATACCACAGGCCAATAAGAGGAACTTAGTAAACCAATCACAGAAACTTTAAGATCTTTCTGTATGTAGAATTTACAGCCACCCCAACAGTCTCCCTGTTATTTGCCATGAGCACAGTACAAGAACCATTGTTTAAGGGATGATCAGTAATACTTGTGACTTTTCCATTTCCCAGTGTTCTGAAAATTATTAGAAATGTATGAATATCATTATGCAGGTATGAACAGACCCAGTACCATTGCACACAACATCTTGACACATAAATTCTTAGTATCTTTTTTAAAAAAAACACCATTTGTCAACACAAGTTAACTCCATCCACTACAAACTAGAAAGCAAACGTGTTAAGGCTGTGGAAAACATCTGTGATATCTATGCAAGTATTTAATTTTGCAGCTCTGTATGTTCACACAAAGCTGGTTTTAAGAGTCTCATCGAAGGTCACAATTCCGTTCTTTTACCTCTATTCACTCAACACTGTATAAAGTGAGATGCAATCATCTTAGGCTGCTTTAGAGAGAATCCAGCTACTAGAAATTATTTGACTTGGTTCTGGCCTATGGCACAACTATTGCCATATAGAAGTTTTCTCCTAAAAAGTCATAATAAAAGTAATATAAATAAACACACCCTTCTATCTTTATACAATCTATTCCACTAAAATTAGACTACTTACTTTATTTTTTAGGAAACAATCAAAACAAATAAAGATGCCTATAAGAGAAATAAACTGGCCTGTCAATAACTGAGGCATCTGTTTTAGCTCTTTTAAAATCCCAATGACTTTCTGAGATTTCTAACCCACCTACAGACAACAGAAGAGCCGCTGGCCCCACGCAGTGGGGAGGTGCATGGCAGACACCTGAACACAGTCGTCACAGACCTAGGACCACTCTGTTCTAGCCTGTGCTTCTGAGAACACTGTGCTCTGGTGCAAATCTGTAATTGTAATATTTGCAGCTCTGCAAAGGATAGAAGCCTTATTTGTTAAATCAAGAAGCCTCATTTGCGAACAATGGAAAATACTACTAAACTTTTCAAATAATGCCTGTTATTTTGCTGTAGAATTGCACAGCATACCATATCACATCACTGGAGCCTAAAATAAAACCTTCCCAGAAACCCAAGTGCCCTATAATACTAATTTTAAGTGATTCCAAAGTTATTCCAAGTAAATGGTTTTATCTAAATTTGGCTATTAACCCCTATAGTCAAACTGAATTTGGAAAAGGTTGTATGTTTGGGATAAACATAAGAAACAACATGGAAAAACATATTTTCTCTGTGTGTCGCATGAACTATAGCTCACTGAATGTCAGCTAAAAGGTAGACCTAAAGGTTAACAGTATTTTTTTTTTTTTTCACTTGTGATTCTGCCTTGGCATCAAACTCCCAATAGCTGTACAAATCCTTCTTATCACTCTGAATCTCTCTGAATCTGACCTCTAAAAAGTTTCTCCACAGCAATATACCTCTGAGTGTCTTTCTAGAGGTTAAAAAGTCATTTGTTAGTCAGATAAGACCAAAAGGCTCTGACCAGGGCTCACCCACCACGATGTATTCATGTTATTGCAGTTTTGCATATGTACCAGATACTACTGGCATTACTGAAATTCTGTCATAATAACAGGTACCAGAAAAAAATAGAAAGAAAAATAGAAGGAAAAAGAACAGGTGCATCAGCAGGGGAGCATAATTGTAGTGAAAATGTATGAAAGTTCCCATGACTTTTCCTATTTTCTAAGAGAAACATGAAAAGATCAAAGTCTCATCCAGCTGTTTCCGAGACAGGAGTAACTGTCACTGTTTAATTAATTGTTAACGTCCCTTCCACTTCTGGCATGCCTTCTGCTGAAAGATGCATTTACTTATTTACTGTGACTGAGCCTGTTGGGCTGCCCAGAAAACTGTTCAATTCAGCTGGGACAGGGCAGCTGCAAAGGCCTTGAAGTGCTGAAGTCTCCTGAGTCCTGACCGGAATTCCCTTCCAGGTCAGGGACAGTCATACCCTGCACATTCCCCAGCACGAAGAATTCTGTAACATGAAGGTAAAATACAAAAAAATTATGCTGGGAACAAGCAAAAAACCTAACGTCCTTATTTTGTAGTTACTAAGCAAGGGCATTCAGTGCAAGGGAGATTTTAGTTCTTCTTGTCTTTACATCTTATAATTTTTATTGATTTGAAGAAGGAGAGGTTGTGACATTAAAACTGTTAATCTGACCTGACAACTTTCAAATAAAAAGACATAAACCTGATTTGTGCTGAGTTTTAATTTAGGAAGTATTTATGTTAATTTGAAAAACAGAGATAGAAATATGGTGATTTTAGGTTACTTAGCACTTTTAGAAATAGTCTCTAATTTTATGGAAAATGACAAATCTCATTATGGAATTTTCCAAAATCAAAAGTAAGTTTTGACTTAAAAGAGGGGACTAAAAAAAATGCAAGCACATTCTCACATAGGAAACATATGCTATGCAAAAGAAACCATTTGAAACGATTTGAAAACAATCTTAAAAATAGAAATCTATCAAACATCAAATGGCTTGAAAAAAATACATTTAGAAGAAATCTGTAATTTTTCACATTTCATCATTTGGAATTCAAGTTAAAAGCTCTACAGAATCAGCAACAAGCTATTTAATCTTCTTTTATAACCTGCGCACTCTACTCTGTCCTCGCCGTAAATATGTCACCTTGGAAAGGGTTGCTTTATTGTCAATGTAAAATGAAAAGCTGCCTCCATTAATAATCTACTATTAATTTAATGGTTTCCTACTTATTTCCTATATTTGGGTAAAGAAGGAGGTCCTGGTATATTCCTGCAATATCCAGTTTCTGTACCTACCTTGCTTGCAAAAACAGCAATGCATATAAAGAAACAAGTAAATAAGTAGTTCTTCATATTTTATAATGAATACATGATTAAGAGTTTCTATGCTGAATAAATACCAGTAGGTTATCCAGGCTTTCCTAATCTGTTTTCCTTTAATTGCTGAAAATTTAAAAATGAAAGTTTATCCACTAAATATATTTCAACCCAAGCCATGCAATCAAAGCTAGGAGTAAACTTGTGTATAAACCTGTTTGTCAGAGACACATGAATTTCCATCATCGTGACAATTTATGGTAATGTACTTAATATCTTGTGAAATAACTTCTTCATTTTTGCTAATGTGTTTAATTTGCATAAAATTAGCTGGACTAAAATTTTAAGACAAAGCAGAAGAGCCTGGTAATGTGGGGTTTTATTTAGTAGGATAGATTATATTTTCATAGCACCTTCTATCCAAGGATATTGTGACATTTTATAAACAAGCTGAGACTTACACACCAAATGTTATCTCTGTTCTACAAATAGGAATATACATGAGAAGATAGGTACCAGGGGTCATGGGAAATAAGACACGATTCTCTTGGCTCACAGGCCTATTCTTGCCACTCTGTGCCTGCTGTTTCTCCTGCATGCTGCAAATCCATTGTCCAAAACTGCAGCCTCAAGACACCACACTGACTGACCACTGGAAACTACCTGCCTGGCCAAACCTAGCTTTTTAACCAAGGTCAAGGCTTTTCCTACAAATTCCAGTCCTGATGTTTGTGTTCTGCTGAACTCTGTTTTATTTAGTGTGGTCATAAGACTGTCTAGGTTAAAAACCATAGACAATGGTTTCAGATGAGTTAATTGCTCCAAATCTATGAGATGGTTAAATGGGAATAAAGAGCTCATTTAAAATACGCCAAGTCATTGCACAATGCAAACATTCCATTACTTTGGAGAGTTACATATTTTACCTCTTTTCTTTCCTTGCTGCATAGCTCAGGCAAATGACAAAACCAGGCCATGCTGTAAGTGTTACTATCCAATGGACCCGTATTTGCAGGTAACTAACTGATTTGTTGAACAAACCACAATACAAACATCAGTTATGGAAAAAAAATGAGAAAAAAGGTTGAAATTTTCAGTAAGGCACTTGATTAAAGCAATCATTTCATGTTTGTGACTACATTCTGTGGTTTTGCTTAATGCAGATTTCTCCCAAATAAATCAAAGATTAATAAACAGAAAAAATGCATCGACTTCCAAAAAAAATTTAAAACTGTCATTTTTATTTTGACTTTGCTCATTGTTTTTTTTTTTGCTTTTTTTTAAGTGCAGAAGTACAAGTAGCCCAGCTATGGCAAATTTATTACTCAGCATGAGGAAATTTGAAGGACAGCAAAAATACATGGCAATAATCCCATTGGAAACTATGGTATATTTTCATTCAATATATTCATAATATTGGACAATCTGTCATAAATCTATTAAGTCAATCTTTCACTGTAAGGAAAACACCTTCATTATTTTTCCTAAATCTTAAATGGAAGAAAGAGGATTCTAGAGTGCCAAAAGCCATAATCAGTCTGATCAAAACATTATTGATTTTCAGCTGCATTGTGTTCAAAATGATCATGAGGTGGTGCTTCAGTTCTTGACTAATTTGTGGAAACTAATGATAACTCTCCAATATTGTAAAATTCAAATTACATTCATGGAAGCTGGGTTCATTTGAAGCCCATTTGGAAAACATACTTGTTTCCAAGTGACCTTTAGCTGTGAAACTCACTTCTGCTATTTGTTACCAAAGTGACTATTTTTTGCTTTTAAAATAAGCAAGAATAATGGGGTTTTCTTCATCTACAAATCATTTTATAAGTCTTAAGCTCAAAAACACAATAATGCTTAGCATTTCATTTTGCTCAAACCACACGAGAATAGTTGTGTAATGTTTCCAAAGTTCTTCCACAGGATGAGATACATACTCCAGTATCATTAAATGACACATATCCTAATTTTGTTTCATATTTTCTAAATTTGTCTCTGTTACACAATGATTGAATTCCCATTGCCAGTGCTACTGCTTCTTAGCAAACAGCAACACTAGGGGACTATTACTGCTTATTATTTATTTAGTACTTAAACTAGTTGCCATATTTTGGGGTAGATGTTCAGAGATGTATTGATGCCAAGATTCCATAATATAAAAAGCAATTTTGTAATGTAGAAACAAAACTGCTTTGTAAGCCACTGGGAGAGAGAGCACATTTAATATGACAATATTTCTGAAGCAAAAAGAGACAGTTTTTACTGGACAAACAACTCTGCAGCAGGGAATGTATGGATGGTGTTTCTCATGTGCAATATTTGCACCATTTAAAATTATTTACTACTAACCTCAGGAGCATTCTCAAGACATACTTTTAAAAACATTTAATTTTCTTTTAGTATTTAGACACCTATGGTAGGAACCCAATTGAAAGGTACTGATGAAGAAACTCAGATTATTCAGCTACATTTTTCTTTTGAAAAACCTCCACAATTTGTCTCAAATTTTGTTCCCATCTACAAATAAACTCCTCAGAACCAAACTGAAATATATTTCACTAAAATATATTGAAATATTATTTCACTGTGATGTTGAAAAGTTTTTTCTACCTAAAATAAGATATTTTTCAGCCCAGTTAAGACCTCCTGTGATGTCTGCTTGTCCAAAGTCCTCATCTGCTATACAGATGGGGAAACTCCACCCACAAGCAATGGTAAAGGCATATGAAGCTGCTCGTGGAAGAAGTCTTTTCCTGCAACTATCAGAAGTCTCCCACATGCCTAGGGAGGAACAGGCACAGTTCTTACAAGCAGATGCCTCTTGCTTTCTTCTCACTAATCCAGTCTGCCCAGATGCTAAGCACATTTTTCCTGCTATGTCAGAGATGCATATTGCTTGACAGAGTTCAAGTAAGTGCTTGATTACCAAATGTTCAACTTAAATTCATAGTTTTTTTCTGACGTGTAGATCAGGGCAGCTATCAGCAAGCAAAAGACAGAATTAGTCCTTCCACCCGCAGGCTATTTAAGCATAAGTGTGGCTGTAAGGTTGTGCCCAGCCCATTTAAGCCAACAGCCTATTTCCATGTTTAAACTTCTCAGATCTGAGTGTTAGAACACATAGCTGAACCCACCTACTCTGACAACTTGCATAAAGTTTCGCAGCTGCTCTTGCCCAAACTTGATCACCAATCCTTTCCAGCCTGCTTCTTTCCCCACAGCATTTTTTCCAAGCAGGGATATGCCTTGGATTTTCTTGGTGACTTTCTGCAGAGCCCTGGGAGGCAGAGCACAGAGCTCCATCAGCTACTGACAACAGCCACACATGTACCTGGTGTCACATCAGGAGAACCTCACAGAAAAACATCTGCTTTGCACTTGCATGTCAGAACTGTGCCTCCTCAGTGCCCTCTCATGAGATCCCCACACAAAAGGACTTACAGAACCAAGTTGTGTGACACAAGAGTCTTGGTGTTGAGAATTACAAAAAAAAAATCAGAGGTGATTGTTGTTTTGCACCCCTTTCTGAACTTTAAATACCATACAATTTTAGAATGGATTCCTCAGAATGTAATAGAGGAACTATATGCAGACTGTGAAATATTTATAATTCTTCAAGGGGTTTTTTGTACTACTTAAACTTTTCGAGGATTTATTTCAAAAACTTCAAAAGGTTTCATTTCAACTTCATTGATTTATGCTTTATGGTGCAATAGCTTTTGTCCAATTGTGGTTTTTATTACTACACAAGAAATAGCCAAGCTTTCTCAACACAATGTTACATTATTTTCCATAAAGAGAACCAGTGTACTTGGCCCAGAAGTTCATGGCCCAGAATTCAGTAGGCATGATGTATTCTCTTTGATAAGCATGTTTCATGGCAACATCTCAATAGAAGTATGTGTATTAATTGTGAAACAGGTGATAAAACCAGAGTTCTCTAGCTATTGGCAAATATTTTTAAAAGAGTAATCTTAGATTACATTATCTCCATCCTTGGACTGCAATAGACCCAGTTCTTCCAAACTCAGCTGAACCATATCCTGCAAAAATCTAATCAGAGTGGGGATCTAATCAGAGTGGATAATTCCAACCTGAATTATTCTACACTTCTATGATCTTCAAACTAGTAAAGTTTCTTCCTGACTATCAAATCAGTGGCTAATTTTTCTTTTCTCACACTGTAAAGTTACCTTTACAGAGGAAAAATAGTTACAATAAGCTACAGTAACTAGAGCAAACTTAGTATCTTGAAATAGAAAATATGAAACAGCAACTTACATACTTAATTCAATGAAGTCAAAAATATGATAGCTACTCATAACTTATAATGTGGGTTAACTTTTAGTTATTAATCACAGTGGAGCTCCTTAAATCATCCTCTGGTTCTTACTGGCTTCTGCACACTTAAAAAAAGAGTTATGAATTTTGCTCACCTGATTATGCTGCTGGGTAAATACCTTGAGCCTTTATGAGTTTTACATGTTAGATCAAACATATTTTCCTAATTCAAGCAATATTGGTCTTTTCCCTTTCACTTTCTTCAGCTTTTCTAATGAAATATTATTCATTTATGAGCTTAGCAGAAAAAAATTGATATCATATGCTTTTATTTATGTTCCTGACAGCATAAACACATCTATGCTGGGTTACAATTAAAGTCCATCTCATTCATATACAGTTTTGAAAATGCTAAAAGCAGATGTCCAGGGAAGAGAAAAAAAGCATAAGTAGTATACAGTGATATTGGATACTCTGCCAGCCTCTGGCCATGTGGGGCTAAAGGACTCCCTGACACAGAGGTGGTTTCTATGTGTCTAGAAATAAATAACTCTTCTATGAATTTTCTCAGTCTCTTTCTGCACCCTTGTACATTCCTGGCTTCCACAATGTCCTTTGTCAAGGAATCCCTCAGTATATTGTGGTGTTGTGCAGAGAAACATCATTTATTTATAAAATGTCATGACAATCACTTTTTTTGTTTCTTGGTAATTTTGTTTCTTGATCCTACTTATTCTAAACATATTTATTATTCACATTTTGAAATATATATAATATATAGTGCCCTGTTGACACTATATGCAGCAGCAAAATACTAGTCTACTTTAACCCACAGCCAGCTGTGCAGGTCACCAAAAGGATTTTCTACAGAATACAGAACTGTGTGCAATACATTTAAGAAGGTTGCTCTTTGCTTTCTTAACATTTAGTTTTCAGAGAAGACTATAAAGCTCTGTGCATTACACTATAAAGTGGATTCCTATCAGAAAAATTTATCGTTTTTTCCATTATAAGAAGTAAATTAGGATACCCTTAAAAAATGAAGTTTTTTTCTTTGTCTGCCTAGGGTGTGTCAGGAATGCCTCTTCCACAAAGATCTAGTTGCTCTTTTAAATCTGCCTTTCATTTGTATACTTCCTTTAGTCCCAAAATAGTCCCTTGATACTTTTTGCAGCTGCCATCTTCTTAAAGAAACGACTTTGTTGTCCATACGGGCGCTCTGGTGACTGCTACAGCCAGGGCCCTGCCAAGGGACTCCCCAGCATCACGCAATTTCATCAGGTTAGGAAGTAGGAACCTGGTCAGGGGATACTCATCTGCATCTGAGGAAGCATTGACTGAGGAGTGAGGTAAAGGTGTCTATGTCTAACAGAACTGATCAAACACATCAGAGATTTGCATAAACCCCAAGTTCATTTGTTAAGCTCACTAGGTCCAAGAGCTATGTAGAGAACAAATCCCACAGTACAGCTGCTTGAACTACTCCAGTATAGAGATAATTAACTTCTCTGAAGCTCTGAAGGGAAGATTTACAGAAGGAAGATTTACAAAGTTTTTCTAGGCATTGAGGTGGTCTTAACAAAGACAGCAAAGGCAAAGTCAGTCTTATATTAGCTGGCTGCAATGAATCTGCCAGGATACAAACAGACATATCCAAATATTCCTAAACCCACCACTACTTTTAAACTATGCTGATGATTGAAGTCACTCTCATATATGCACTTGTTAAAAGCAAGCTCTTGAGATTCTCTTGTTAATCACAATAATCATCATGAACAGGTTTTACACAGGAAAGAGTTTCATACTTACCAATGAGTCCTAACAAAACAAAACAAAACAAAAAACCCACTAAGAACAACAACAACAACAAAGTGATAGCTGAAGGAAGGAAACTGTAACTGTAAATTGGTGGCTATCAATAAGTAATTTGAATTTGCATGTTCCTAGTAATTCAGATCACAGAGTAAGAGAATAACATGCTGATTAGCTGGGAAATTATGGAATTGTGAGCAATTTAACTTTCTGCTTTATATAAGGACTGAAACAAGTAATCTCAAGTGCCCTCTTGATGGAATAGTAAAACAAGTAGATTGATTAAGAAGAGTAGAAATTTCATCACCAATTTTCCAGAAAGATTTAGACACTTGAATACCTGGAAATGTAATTCAAATTGGCTCACAAAGGGAGGTGGTTTTGAGAAGTATAAATTGGCATGAAAATCATAAACTGAGTAACATCATCAGGATGAGATTTTATGTCTTTGCTAATATCAAGGGCTAAAACATTTTTCTTTTTCTTATTGTTTAATAATGGAAAAACATTAATGGAATTTTCAGGTTTTCAAGCCAGGTGATAACAAATACAATTAAAAGGAATTGCAAATGCACAGAAAACAATATTAAGAAAATAATCTCATAGTGCTGGAGGCAAAGAAAAATGTGAAAGGATATATTTCAATATGTGTTTCAAGGGGAGAGAGAGGTGAAAATGAGTACTACTGAGACAGACTTCAGGAGACCAATATTCATGTTAGTGTGTAATTAAAAATAATTCTGTAATTTGGATATATTAAACTACATCTTGGAAAAGAAGTAGAGTATTATTTCTCATATTACTTTGGTATAAGAAGATAAATGGAATTAAATTTTCCTATAACAAAGAAAATCCATGGAAAGTAGAAATTTCTCAAAGAGAGCATTAACTGGGAGTTTAAATACTCAATTGAGGAAAGTTAAAAATAATTAAGTATAGATTGGTTCACATTTCACTAGACTGACAACATCTACAAATATTTTAAGATCATAACAAAAAAGTAGAATAGCTATTCAGTATGAGATTCTCATATTAATAGCCTGAAATTAAACATGGAAAAATTGAGGCTGAGTATCAGGAAAGCTTCCTGGCAGTGGAACAAACTGGGCTCCCAGGGGAAACAATGGAATCTACATAGCTTTAAACTTTTAAAACTAGACTAGACAATAACAATCAGTGTAGGGGAATATATTTTTGTATTGGCAAAAGACATATTACTTTATTACTTGATACTGGTAGGTCATTGCCATCTCTGGTTGAAATACATAAACCCCCCCGTAGATAATAAAAAATAATAATAAATAAAAAAACAAGAAATCCCCCCCAAAACCCACTGTGTTTGAAAGAAAGTATTTTAGTTATTCAAATTAAATACACAAAAATCATTCCAAACATAAGACATAGCCTGAGTTCATGTTTGTTGTATTCTACAATTTGTTCCCCTATTAATATAGGGGAAAAAAAATATTTTAGGTGAAGTATTAGCCTATGTTCTGCTGATTTGATGTACTAGCTTGTAACTATGCTGCCAAGTAATTCTGCTGTGTGTTTTGTGAGTTTAAATTGTTGTCATGGTGACCACAGTTGGACTATAGGTGTCTTTTCCTCATTTAAAATCTAAAGAGATATTTTTAATAAAGCCAATGGGAAAATGCTTTTAGTTTAAAGTTTAACCCTCATTTTAAATATTTCTTCTTAATAATATGTCAAAACGTTTCAAACCCTCCTGATACTCATTCCTTCCTGCACAGATTTTTTTCTTTACAAACAGAACATTTTATATTCAGTGCCAGTTACTGATCTTGCTTAAGTTCCATATAAACCTGGCTGACGTCAACACGAATGCACAGGTGTAACTTCCACAGAGCAGCAATCAGTCAGCCACAGTGAGTTAAGAACTATGCTGTGCAATAACATGCCATTAAATGTCACGATTGTCCCAATTCAGAATGTTTTAACAAGTTGCACAGTTTACCAATATGTCTTTGCAGATACCTTCCCAATTTAAGTCTTTAACCACTAAGAAAAAAGCCTTTCCCTTTATGACCTAAATGAGAAAAAAAAAAAAATGCCTGGAGCAAAGTTGTTCTGCCTGTTATTTATGTCATAGAGAAACAAAAGTTAATATTCATTTACTGGCTAATCTTTGTAACATGGAAACGTTTTGCTTTCCAAAATTAGGTGGTTGATTCAGAGTGAGTTATAAAAACCTCCTGTTTGTTTGAGAAACAAATCCGAACTTGCAAAATATTTAAAGCAGTGTTCAGCAACTTTCCTGAAACAGGATGACAGAGAAAACAAATCGCATAACAGGAATAAATATTCCTTTTTAAAAAAAAATATTAAATAAGAAAGACATTTTTATTCTGAGGACAATTAGGAGGAAGAGCGCTGTTGCAATACAGTGATTTTGTACCTTTTTAAACTGTTGAAATTAACTCTGACATACTAAAATTACTGGCGGAAAAAGTAATAGTGAGAAAGTGCTAATAAATCCAAAGAAAACATGATACTTATTTGTGAAGCAGAAGGTTTGATGGCTCTGTAGTTAAGGATGCCTTGTGGCTTTTAGAGCTCTGTTTATATTTCCAATACACTATGCAAACTTGCTTCAGCTAAAAAAAAACATACAGTAATGGAACCAGAGAGGAACAGGCTATACTGTGAACAATGATTCTGTGACACAGCCATTACAGGGTCGTGTCCCCAGAATGGGCAAGAGATGGGAAGTCCTTTGTCCAGATTTCTTTTGCTGTACAAGAGACATGCACCTCTCTGCACTAGGCAAAATAAATTTAGCCTGTCATTTAGGGGTGAAAGTAGAATTTAAATGACAATAGGTCTACTACTGACCTTAATTTCACTGCAAAATGCAGTTTCAGACTTCTCAGCATAATTAAATATACAGGGGAAGTTAAATTAGTGACAGAAGTGAGAAAATGTGTCTACAGGCATCTGTCCTTGAGATAATTTCCTGGCCTTCTCTATTAAAAATATACTGTATCTATGTGAATATTGACTACAGGAATGGACCTAGTTTATCAGGGCCAACTTTTTCCCAATTATTTTACATAGAACTGCTCTCCATCCATTCTGGCAGACCCAACTTCATGTTCCACCAAATGAGTGTTAAAGTGACTGGTACCCAGTGCAGTGACCGTACTATATTCTCCCATACCCACGTGCTACTTTCAGCTTCTCCAGAAGGGACCCTCAGGGTGGCCACAAGCTGAGTCACTTCAGCAGCCTGAAGGAAACGAAAGCACTCTTCAAAATGCCAGTAAACAGAAAAAGGGACAGGGCTCTCCCAGCTCACCTGCCTACACTGACTCACCTCTTGGCTACTGCTGCTACAGGGAGGGGAAGGAAACACACAGCCAAGAGCACTGCAGTGTAGAGTAGGTGTAGTCCAAGGCTTTACTCTTAATGGCACTGCAGTTATTCCAGTCTCAGCAGAACATGAAATAGGCAGCTCCTTACCAAAGCTATGCCTATAAGAGCACACAGGCAATTATTCTGAGCACCTTCAATTACATCACAGGTAAGAAGCTCCCTTGGCATCCTTAGTGTGCATTGAACAATGAAGGTCCCTTGGCTGTTGCAACCAAATAGTTGCTTTCTTTTGGGGAGTTATGTCCCTTCTGAATTCATATGACCGTACAAGGCAACACACTAAGGAACTGGGAGTTGTTTCTGGTTTACAGGCCACCCAGTTTGATTCCTAGTTTGATACCAGTTTGATACACTTTTACACATTAGAGCAACCTTGTATAAACTCTCCGAATTCTGTTTACTTCCAGCAGCAGGTCCAAATTATTACAGGTCTTTGTTCAGGTGGCCTTTACTCAAGGACTGAGAGAAGAGACACCAGTAAGTTTAGATGTAGCCAGAAACTGTATTTTGAAAGGAAATCAACAATTTGGAAAGGCCTTTGCACAAGGTCATACCTAACGTCAGAATGAGAAAACACTTCATTAGCTGAGTAATTTTTCTGATCTCAGTAGAGGAAAACCTTGCAGTGAATGTTTTCAGTGCTAGTCTTGAAATATTTCTTTTCTGTGGCTTTATTTGTAGAAAGATTGTTTAACTAAATGTTAGAGCCTTGAGATGTGCTCATGTGCAGGACCGTCTGTGTATGTTGTAGCTTATATTAGCTACTAAGCCAATTCTGCCTGGAAAAAAAAGAGATAACACTGAGAAATAATAGATTGACAAAGTTCTAGCAAAATAGAAGCTGGTAAAAAAATAAACTATAGGGGAAAAAACCCCAATTTTTAGAGAATCTACATAACTTTAATTAAGCAGATTGAAAAGGGCTTAAAATATGAACAGAAAGCTGATTAAAATCAATGGGATCAAAAGGATAATTTCAGTAAATTTTATGTAAATTATTTAAGAAACAGCAGAGGTAGGCTGGAGCACAGATTTTCCAATTACTTTTTTTAATATCTGGACTCTCCGAACCAAGTGGCATGAGGTAAATGTATTTTGAAGCACTGTCAAATCTACAGGTGAATCTGCTTCTTTATCCATATTGTACCTTTCTCCTCTATCCTGGGAAAATTTCAAAACTGCTGACAGGCCCAGCATGGAAAACCATTACTTAGTACAGTTTCCCATGTGACTGTTTTCTTACCTGTGCATGCACTAGTGATCAAACAAGGTTCTTGCCCACATCTCTTTGAAGGGGGTTGCATAACACCAGAGGCAACTTGGTAATGTTATAGAAACTATCTGTAATTTTTCACCCTTCATGGACAAGTATTAGTTTAAACATAAAAAGAAGAAAGGTAAAAGAATGAAACTCTTCAGAAAACATGAAAACTCTTCAGAAAATTCTTTTAAGTCAAAGTATATCTATTTTTTACATGCTGTTCATAATGTGGTGGATCAGAACCCATTATTTATTTCTAAAAGCATATCTGAAGATATGATCAACACTTGAAGACGTCAGTGTTCACTGAGCATGAAAATCCATGATTAATGCAGAATAAGAAGCAAAGGAGAAAGTTTCAGGCATATTTTCAGGATAATCAATTTTTAGGTCATAACCTTAGTCCAGACATGATACGACTTAACAGAGAGCCCACACTCCACAACTATTCATCACTGGCTTTTGTCTTCCTTGAATGGGACCTGAGCAATCATCAGCTTTAAATGAAATTATAATCCTAATGAAGTGTTACTTTGAGCCCACAAAATGAAAGTCTTTCTCTCCTTTTTCAAAATACATGAGAATCCTAAGAGACTGGGGACACACTCAAATCTGAATAATAAACACAATATAAAGATTGTGAGGAATAAGCCAAGGGTTCAAAACTTTTTGATTGCTCTTTAAAATATGCAGTTTCACAGAATTGGATACATCAAGTCAGTCAAACCCTTTAACAGAATGTGGTTTAAGATTCCTTTTTTGGGAGGAAGTAAAATTAAATATTTGTTATACATCAAAAAAGTAAGATCATCTAAACAAACTGCAGGCTGACCACCTGCTCTGTGTCAGACAGAAATTAATTCCCAAATTACAAGGCTAAAATACCTTAAGATCACATCCCTTTTCTATTAGATTTTTTAAAAGAAATTCAAGTTCCCCTTTTTCATCAAAGAGAAACCTTACTGTAGTAATTTTATGAAGAATTCTACTCTAATTTCACAGCACCTAAATTATTAAGAGTTGTATTATGGCAGACACATTTTACACAGATGAGACTAGAGAGAGGACTAACAGTCAAGAATAACAGAGAAAAGGTTACAAAAGGAATTTTCCCATGAGCTTTTTGCTCTCTGCATGCTATAAACCTTCTCATCTGAGAAAACTCAGATGGTCACATCATACCAAAAATTACCAAGTGAACTGGGGGTAGGATAGTAAGGGACTTTGCCAAGCAATGACACTGTTTATACACTCTTGTTCCCTTGATGACGGTACTGCGTTCTCATAGTAAAACAGATTTTAGAGGTTTTCTTTGCAGTAACTATTGAGAGAGGAGAAAGAACTTAATGAACCAGTACTGAGAGAAGCATAACTAAAATAAATACTAAAAGCAGAATCAAGTATTTCTTGGTGTTTTTTTGATTCATGTACTTCCTGAGAATGCACAATATTTTCATTGTTTAGTAGAAGTCCATAGATATATTTTATTTCTATTTTTACATTTTTTTTATTCCTCTGTAACAGCAAATTTTTTAATATCTTTTTTTGTCACATCCAGAACAGATTGTGGAAATATTTAATAGCACTGCTTTATATTTCATTTTGTTCTATTTCGACAAAGGTTTTGGGAGTGGGGGGGGAGGGAAGGGGATGTTTTCTTATGCAGCAAAAGTAATTAGGTAACTACTCTTTTATGAAAGCTGTGCATGGCAGGACTTCAGTTTAAAAGCATCAACAAAGCAAAATCTGGCACAAAAAATGGGCCAGCATTTCAACTTTCTGCTTTCTGGTCTAACTGCATTATATTGTATATGGAGATGTCAGGAAGAAAGCAACCAGAACATACGCTGATATTGTGCTGGCATCAAAATTAAGATGTTTTTCTCTTTACTTTTTCTTTTTTTTCACATGAATGTAAATAAAACCCAGGATCTGTGAGGGTTTTGATATGCTTTACTGAGCAGATTCTTACTCAGCTTTATAGAGCAGTTGTAATTTTAATTATTTTGACAACCTTGAATTTTTGCCCTGAGCCTCAGGTCTGCAAGAATCAGGAATCTCATAACAAAATTGCTAACAAAAGCACTCTGGAGAACAATGTGACTGGCTCGGAAAGTCCCTTAGCATAGCTGCTTTGGAATTTCAAGTCCAACCCAGTTGGCACAGAGGAGCTGTGAAGACAGAGTCTCTCCCTGAGTTGGACAGAATCCCCTGGGGACTTGCTTAACAACCCTACCAAGCTAGAAACCCAGTCTATTAACACAAAATTTGCTATCAAATAGAGATAAAACTTCATTAATCTTCATCAAAGATACAAATCAGATGACTAAATGACCTCTCTGTCACATTTCAAGTACCAAGAAATCTAAAAACCAGTTTAAAATAAAATCACCAGGGTATCAAAGTAGGTTTGGCAAGGTTATAAATGAAAGAGACAGGTCTTTCTAACCAAAGTGCAAAGTGTTGGGCAACTTTCACCCAACCGCCTTTTGCAATTTCCATTACTTTACTATATTTATATCTTTATTGTCTTCGTTTCCCACTTGAATTGCATTACTGTCCAGAGGTCTGTCTGCATGTTAAGTTGTTTTTCTTTCAGAAACGCTCAGTCCCCCCATCTCCTGCAGCTCCTACTGCAGCAGATGTTAACAATACTGCAGGAGCACTGAACACAGCACAGCCAAGTATTTGGCTGCTATTAGGGCTGCAGATGAGGCATCATTGTGTTAGCAGATTATGACCTCCCATTTAAGAAATGCCTTTCAAAGGATAGAAATTTGTTTCAAATTAAGAAATTTTTCTTTTCCTTTTAAACACCATTTTCTTACAGCTAGTTGTCCTGAGCTATTTCAATTCATATTCAGACTAGCAATTTATTTCTGCAAATGCTTTCCAGTTTTTTGAACTTTTATTGTGAAATATTTTGTGTAGGAGATAGAGCATCTCATCTCTAAAGCAGAATAGAAACAATAGACTGTACACACTGGAAATGAGACAAATTTTTTCTGTCTACTTCAATCAGTTTATAACAGCCAGTAACCACTGTACTCTGCATAAAGTTCCATAAATGTTGGGGAAAAAAACCCAACTTTTTATATCTATATTGTACCTAGAACTCATGGATAAAAAACTTTCCAGGAAAAGATGAATTTAAAGTACTTTACATATAAGAAGCTATTTTCTATGTATTCACTTATCCCATTAAAAAAATCCCCACTTTACTCAAGGTCAGATATCATCAAAAGATTTCCATATTGTGACTCCAGCTTAAATAACAAAAGTCTTTTGAGATGTCCTTCTCTAAAAGGGCAGTATTTATTTGTGTTGAGAGGTATTCAAAAGAAAAAAGTTCTGATAAGATAGACTAAAAACATCCCTAACCAATTCTACATATGTCCTCTAGAGAGAGATTACATATTTTAATTTTGACTTGACACATTTTAAATTAAAATATAGTGGAAAAAAACCTCTATGATTCTCAATAATACATATATGTATAAAAAATCCAAGTTCTGAACGTGTTCTGAGTGTCTCTATAGTTTCTTTGCAAGGCTACTTTACCACTTTTATTTTCTGCCAGGGACACAAATTTTTGAAGGAGTTGTTGAGGGGTTTATTTTGGAAGGAAATGTGAAATATATTCAATAGTCAGAACATCCTCACAGAAATCACCTGTCAGCTTCCTCTGGTATTCCTAGAGTTTATGATTCCAGTAGGCTCAGTAGAAACATTAGTACCAGATGTTTGAAATAAGCCAAGTATTCTCAAAGCAGAAAATGGAAAGAACTCCAAAAAGTCAGGAAGTGCATTTTACGCAGTGAAGCACACATTTGTAAGCCTGACTTACCAATTCCTAGCTTAGTTTTTAACATTTAGTCCTGCAAATTCATAACTTTCTTTTATCCTAAAAGGAAACTTCACTTTCCAACATCTGTAAATTTGTTGGTTTCTGCTCAAATTAAGGAACACTTTTAACTGCAAGTCTTATATATCAAAACTTCATTGACAAATTTTAAATTACAAAAAAGTGGACCACTTTTATAAGATTTCAAGGAGGCAAACATCTTGCTTTGAAACTCCAAGCCACTAGTCATCTTTAATGACCACTTTGGAGAAAAGAAAGTCTGACACAATGCTGCCCAGCTTTAATTATCATCTTGAATGTTGAATAAATTAAAAACAAATAAACAAACAGAACTACAAATCACTCTTTCTACAATTGACAGCATGTTTATCTAGCTAGAGCTAAAAAAATAAATATTTGTGAAGCTGCAATGACCTGCTTCATGCTGTCAGACAGGAGTTTGGGACCAAAGATAGTTTTACTTACCATAAACCATTGTTTGCGTATTTGCAAAAAAACCAAGTAAAACAAAACATGTTCCTGTTTGGACCTGATATTGCACATATGATATTTCCTGGTGCAATTTGGGTCTGTCCAAATTTCAGGTTTGGTAATACAGGAACACTCTGGATTTTCATAAAATTGTTATGAAGCTGATGGAATGGCAGACTTTGTAGGAGGTCTTTTATTACTTTGCCTCAGGTATTTCATCTGGATTTGTATCAGATACAGTTAATATCTGGCAAATGACATATTGGAATAAAGTGCACAGGAATTGGTACCCAAGTTACTGAGCTCAGAAGGTGCTTGCTATTTCCACAGCAATGCTGTAAGACTGCTCCAGCAAGGGCCATGAGATGCTTGTGGACCAAAGGATCTCTCACACAAGGACAAATGCAGAGCCTGCCTAAGTATTTGTGACATCATGTTCCTGCTAATGATGAAGATCTGCCTTTCAATATCCTTGCCATCACTGTGAAATCTTTAATGTAAATTGTAAATGTTTATATTTTTTTCAGTAAAAGTGTAGTCCTTAAGGAACTGTCTCAAATGCTGAAGTGTGTCAGGTATGTGTTACAATGGTTGTGACAATCTACTGAATCAAACAAAGGGTCTTCACTGATGTTCTGTTTGCAAGCTGAGCATTCTTAATAAAGGACTTAAAACTCCCTCAGGCCCCCATGAAATTAGTCTGGGAAGGGGGTCTGGGAATTCAGTTTTGGAGTTTACAGAACAATTACATTTAGACTTTTACACATGGAAGGGATTAAAACTACTTTTGTTTAGACTTCCCACTCATTGCTTCTTCCACCAGAAAGTCCAGTAGAGGACAAATATAGGAACTGCTCACATGAAGGCCCACACTAATGACAAGCTGCTCTCTTGGAGATCACTGGGAAGGAATCTGTTGCTTGCCAACCAAGTTTTTCTGTGTTCAAAAATTCTTCACCAATGGTTAAAGCTATCCATCTAGGCACAGCTGTGTTCAATACATCCAACATTGTAAGGGTTTTCCTGGACAGCTTCCACATAGATGTCAAGCAACTTTTCTCATGAGATTTTGGAAGGATTTTTAATCATCTGGGATAAAAGAGTATGATTAAAGGATGGCTGGCTCAGCTGGTGCTGACAAATATACTGGCATCTGCTATACCTCCTCCTGAAAATTCTTTTCCAAGGGAACCAGATCAGTAACAGACTGAGCAATAGGGGGAATAAATATGTCTTTCATGGTCTTTGTGGTGAAACCTTATGGAGTTTTGAGATATCCCACTTGAAGAGCTGAGGCCCAGACAGAAGGATCCCTGTAAGCAGGAAATTAAGAATGTCTGTTGCAGGGAACTTCAGAGAGACAGGATCCATGTGGTTTGAAACGTAAAGTCTCTCTGTTGCTTTGCAAATCTGATGAGTATTGCAATAAACCTAGATCTTTTGGAAGGCACGAAGGTAGACACCAAGAAACTACAGAAGGGAGTCCAATGTCATTTTGTTTTACAAATCTGTGTTGACAGTCACATAGTGTTAGAAGGCTAGGTAATAAATTCAATTAAAACAATTTACTAATAAGCATGTACTTGCTTTTAACTAAAAAACTGATTTTAATTGCTATTTTAATTACTAAAATCTGATCAAAAATTTACATCATTAAAATGACAGAAGATTTTGTAAATTAGAACAATCAACACAGTTTAAATGACACCTGACCATTAAAGTTTGCAATTGTTCAAATCTTCCCTCTGTCTGATGTATGGACATGACATGTCCTAATTGTCATGGCATAAAATAAGCACAAAGTCATCAATTGTTGACTATTGAGAGAATCACAAAGCTAAGTTTGAAAATAGCTATTTAACCCAGTGATTGAGAGATCAGCATGGGAGCCATAAGGTAGAGTTTGTTTCTATCCCAGTAGATACTTAATTTAAGTGGCAAAATACAAAGAGAAGACACCATGAGGCCTAGCCCAAAATAGCTTCTGACCCACTGATTACGTAGTTTTATATCAGGTCAGATCATTTAAACTAAGTCATTTTGTTTAATTGAATAAATGTAATAGACCTTTTTTTTTTTTTTTTTTTAAGCTTTCAAATAAACAGATGAAGATAAATATATACGTGTAGTCTTCCATAAGTATCATGAGGGATGCCAGCCAAAAATGAATCATATGAATATTGTACTTAAAGGGAGTAAAGTACTATTCTGGACATAAAAGAAGGGAATCTTAAGTAGATGTAGAGTGATATACCTCTGTGTCTGATCCTGGGGAGCTCAACACTGGTACACCAGTATTCAACCAAGTGTTCATAATCCAAGGAAGATTTTGAAAACTGGCTATACAACTGGAGAAAAAAATCCATGTATATAAGGAACTGAATGCCTTAGAGTGAAATTTCTTGACATATATATATATATATTAAAAAAAAAACAAAACAGAGAAGTCTTCAGTATCTAAGTAAGGGGCAAAAACTCAAAAGGAGATGTATTTCCATCAAGCAAAGTTATAGAAGTGGATGAATGAAGCTTAAATCAGAGAAAAGAGTACTAGAGCTTTGTAACAAAAATAATTAAGCATTAGAATAATTTATAAAAAATTATGGTAGAGTCTTTATTGCTAATCATTTTACCTTTTTTTGCCCCTCTAAAATATATTATTTATCTAATAATTGTTACTGGATTTGAAACAGAGATTTATTCTGAGTAACTATATGTACTCTATTAGCATGAAGTCAAGACAGGTAAATAGTTATCCCTTTTGTTTGTAAAACCCATTACTGCATAAATTAAACCAAACAAGTATTTGCTTATAAATAAATTACTATACAATTGTTTAACCATTCGTAATTGTCATTTGCCTGCTTTGTTCAATTTTAAATCTCTACATAAAAGAGGACATGAAGGAATTGATTCTTTCTCTTGAAGCAGTGAAAAATCTCTAAAGCCATTTGTCATCTTTTAAAATGACTGCAACTGTGAAATTCTAACATTCATATTCCTTCTGCAGGATATCATCTGATATTGAAGTATTGCAACATGTATATGGCAAAGGTAATATTAACAATGATGCACTATCTCTCAGTTGGTCTTCACACAGCGCAGCACCAGTCTTGAGATATATGTAGCATCTGTCCCAGCAGCTGGGCTAAAGCTTCTGCAGAGCAGAACATGGTAGGCCTTTAAGATTAAGCTACTCACATTAAAGAAATGTTATTTTGCAAACTTATGGAACAACTGTTGCATATACCACACTTAATCAAACTTATGATTACATGCCCTTAAAGAGAAAAGTTTACTAATACGTCCAGGTTGCAAACTAACTTGGTTCTAGCTTCTTACAAATATGACTTTTTTATATTTAAATGCAATCTTATTATCATTCCATGCACTCCAGAAGTCTTAATGTTTTTCTTTTTATTGGTGGGAGAATCAAAATAAAATAACTCCATATTCAATTCAAATCAGTGTTAAAATGTTATTTACCTTGCATTAACTGATACCATGAAACCCTGTGTCAAGAGTTTTCACCCTAAGAGAGTGTTCTCTTATGCACAGTTTATTCAATTTCATTACACTTACAATGACTTCTATTGGGCACAGTATTTGCAGTATCACATTTTATATAAGAAACACCTTGAAGGAAAAAGATATGACTATAAAGAAATTAAACCTTATTTGGCTTATCTCTGAAGGCCACTTTACATAGAAGTTTCAGACATCTGTGCTGCAGTCTACAAAACACCACAACTTAATGGAATTGTTCAGGACCTACACAACATCTTGGGACAGTGATGACAAAAATCCAGTTATCCAGTCACTATATTCTGTGAATATTCACTATACAAAATATGGAGAGTTTTGTGGTGATGAATACCTCCCCTTCTCTTCTTTTAAACCAACCCTTGTAGAACAGCAGGTGTGCTTTCAGACATCTAAACATGAAGAATTTGCAATGTATGAAATCTATGCTGTTTCTCCACTAGTTTGTGTTTCACTTAATTTCATGAGACACTTCTCCAGAGTGTCTTCAGCATGGTTAATTAATTTGCTTTCACTTCTGAATCTAATCACAGCTTATTTAACAGCAGAATAGATACAAATTTGCAATTGGTGTGTTAGCCCACACTAAGTTTTGCTGGAGTCACATTCTATCTTTAAATGAGAGGTGGTAACTCCTATTTTCATTGCCCATTTGAGCAGTTCTTCCAGTGCCAAGTCAAACATTAATGTCAGCCTCCTTTGACTAGTATTTTAACTTATTTATTTGACTGCACTATAATGAAGGAGAACTTACTGCTACTGGGCTCCCTCTGGGAGATAATTCCTAATAGCAAAGACACAGTAACCACCATGTAGTCTTCCTAGTCTTTTAACTGGAGAATTATGCTGAGTACTGCAGCCCTGATGCATTTTCTCTGTCTGGTGGGTGAGGTTTCATACATACATAATGTGTGATAATAGGTATGTTTAGACATTACTGTGGTTTTCAGGTCACAGTAATCTGGCATGCAGTAGGAATTTAATGAAGCTGAGAGACAAACTAAAATGGCCTGCTAAATTCACCAATATATAACAGTCACAGAGACAGGTCTTTCCATTGCTATTTCAGATGCTACAGAGGAAACAAATCACAGTGGCTGGAAAGAGAAATGATGCCAACACTGCTATCTCTTCAGTTTGCATCTGGTAAGTCTTGGCCCATAAAATGATCTTGACCCGGTGGACATCCGCTCTGATGTTAATAACCAGACTCCATGCTCCTGCCAAAGAAAGCTGGCCAGAACTACCACTCAGTCTAGGAAATGTCTGCCAAGGAAGCCCCACCACAGTTCAGGAGAGCAGCAGGAGGGTGTGTTTCAGTGTGACATTTCCCAGATTCATCAAGATGAATATAAAGCATGGATTGAGGAAATTAGCTAACTAACTTTTGCAGTTCTGTCAGCAGCCACATAAGGCTGCCTACTCATCTCAGTGCTCTGCCTTCAAGTCCTCCACCCAAGATCCCAAATCTTCTAGTAAGAGCAGTGATTCCTGCTGGTGAGAAAATTCATACCTCACTCTTCTGCTAGGAGAGGTCAGTGCAAGATAGTGGTCAAAATGTTATTCTGCCTGAGGCATATGATCCATTCTTACTTGGTGCAGTTCACCCTTGGTCCCTGCTGCTGGCACTGCCAGACACAATCCTCAAAGCCATGAAGCAATCAGCAGCACAGCAAGCATTCTATCTCCTACTAAAGGCCCACAAGAGATAGATAAATATGCAGACAAATGGTCTCAGGCAAAAAGGATGGAAATATATAGAACCACTACCACAGAGACCAAATAATGAAGCAAATTTACAAAGCTTTGCCAAGATGAGGAAGTACAGAAGATGCCAAAAGCACAGAAAGATAATGAGACCAGAGCTCTGAGGGGGTTTTTCAATAAAATAACATGGCAGAGCACATTGTTGGAGACAACTAGCTGTTCCAAGAAGTAGAGATATTTACAGAGGGAGAGAAATGATGGACCATTATTTAAGTTTTATGCACGATAATAAAAACATGATAGGAAAGTGCAAGCAAATTCTGCCTAAAATGATGAAATCTTGGAGCTTAAAGTTATAGGAAAAGGAAGGAGCAGAAGAAACACATTGTGAATGGGAATTAAATCAAAAAAGCTGAGGCAAAAAAATGGATGAAACTAACATGGATTTGCATAGGCAAAGCCTGATGAAATCCACTATTACATAATTAAGGAATTAGCTGAATTTTGCTCCATCATTAGTTAGAGCTTCACAAAGTAATAGGGAGAGTGTATTAGAGTTCTGAGGAAAGACACATATCTTTGGGGAGGTAAAGAAGTATGTGGGAAACGTATCTGTCCCTTTACCTGTGATTCACTGAAAGAAAAATGTCACAGCTAATCAATCCATTTATAAGAACATACATATTTAAAACACAATAAAATAAAGCCAAAATAAATTTGCCCAAAGCAAATCATGTCCAAATGCTTTTATTTTCTTCTTTGCTAGAATAACTGGTCTAATGTGAAAGGAGAAACTGTTTATATAATATATTGACTTCAATAAAGTCTTTCCTGCTATTCTAATGAGACACTCTCATAGAGAAAGAAAGGAAAGAAAACATAATGAAATTACCTAAGATTAGTATATGTCTCTGGTTGAATAAATAATTAACAATGGTTCACTGCCTAAGAAGAAGCTGGGTATCATAAGACCCAACTCAGATCCATTGCATATTCTCTTAAATGAAGAAATAAAGCTCAGTGGTAAGAGATCGTGGAAGCCACCAGGATGGATAAAGTTGCAAGTACACAGGAGGCTAGGTAAATATGTCATTTGGAGTCAAGCTCTTCATCACACAGCATAACATTTAATAAAAACAATTGAAAAATTATTTAGAAAGAAGATGGAAGCAATGGATGAGGCAGCAACTATGTAGAAAACAAAGTGGAAAGTATATTGAGAATAACATGAGTAAGAATTGATGATAACATATAAATGAAAGTCTTAGCAAGGTGATTTAAGAAGAGTTGTGTATACAATAACACATTCTATGCCCTAAATAATTAGTTTGCCCAACCACTCCCTGGGTGAAAAACCTTTTTCTAATATTCAGCCTAAACCTCACCTGACACAGCTTCAAGACATTCCCTCTGGTCCTGTTACTGGTCACCAGAAAGAAGAGATCAGTGTCCTTCCTCTTCCTCTCATGAGGAAGTTATAACTGCAATGATGTCTCCCTTCAGTCTCCTCTTCTCCAGGTTGAACAGACCAGGTGACCTCAGTCACTGCACAAACAGCCTCTGCTCTAGACCCTTCCCCATCCTCATGGCCCTCCTTTGGACACTAACAACCTAGTACCTATTTTCTATTTTGGCACCTCAGAACTGCCCCCAGCACTCGAGGTGAGGCTGCCCCAGTGAAGAGCAGAGTGGGACAATCACTCCCTTGCCTGGCTGGCCATGCTGTGCCTGCTGCCCCCAGGACACACTTGCCCCTCCTGGCTGCCAGGACACTGCTGACTCATGTTCACCATCAATCAGGACCCCCAGGTCCCTTTCCATGGTGCTGTTCCCCAGCCTCTCATTTGTCAGTCTGTCCCTACATCCAGTGCTGCCCTGTCTCCCATGAAGAGTACTGAAGAACTGGATTGGTTCTCAAGGAAAGAGATGACTGAAAGCAGAGAGGGACACATGGAGAAAGTTTTACTAAGTTGATGAGTCCTTCTTTCATACACTGAGGAAACAAACATTTCAAACTGGGCACGTTTTTAAGCCTATTTCACTGTAGTGCATGGATAGTGAGAGAATATGCAGAGAAGCTGAGTCAGGAGGCAGCAGCAGTCAATAGCAGAATAGAGTTTAGCCTATGCCAAGACACAGACTTCAGAATTCCTAAGGAAATCTTTATGTAGGCTGGTTTTGCATCAGGTAATAGAATCATTAAAGCTGTTTTTCACATTCCAGGGGGATGGAATGTAAAAAGTGAGACCTGGCAACACAACAGTACATTTTAATTTAGGCCCTGAAGGGACAATCATTCTGCCTAGATCAGTCTTGTTGAAAATAGGTTAAAATCTAGATGCATTTTTATGAGAACCTGGTAATTTGTTTCTGCTCAAAAGAACACTGAAATACTGTTAATTGTTTGGAAACAATACCCCAGTTATTGAGGTATAATATTAATTTAACTTTAATGAAGCATGTTACAGCACTGAAATCCTTTCTCCAGCATTAAGGAAGCCATTAATTTGGTTTAAAACGATGTTTTAAAAATTCATTGTAATTCTCCATTATCAATAGAAAAGGGTACTGCAGCACATTAGTTTTACATCAATGCATTTTACATGTTTTACATAAAACCAAAGTTGTAATCTGTGTCTATGCAAAGCCACAAGAAAATACATCTGGTTTACAAACAAGATGTTAACAGAATCTGTTCTAGTGGTGAAAGGTAAATTTTCTTAAGTTAGGAGATTCATCATTTAAGAAAGATGAGCTCAGCACAAAATGTTTCTCAGTTGATGCCGCCAGGAAATCAAACTAATTCTCTCAAAAAGTACAAACATGTACACATAGATTCCATAACAAGCACCATGACATGGCAAGAGGAGCATTCTTTAAGGTCTGAACATTGGATGAAAACTTTTGAACTCCAGCAAGCAGAATGGCAGTATTCAAGAACAGAATTACAGAATAAAATAATCATTTAGGCTAGCAAAGATCATTGAGTGATTTGATCATTGAGTCTAATTGTAAACACTTCCAAGTCCCACTACACAATGTCCCTAAGTACCACTTAATTTCAGATCCAGGCTAAATTTCTGTGTTGGGCAATGTTTCAAATACTAGATAAAGGTCTGGATGAAAGCCATCTATCACCATTTCTGATGATCAGGAAATTGCTTTACCTAATTCTGGCATGCTGAAAAAAACCTACAATCCCATCAGAATCCACTTAATGAATGGATTTTTCAGATCCCTTAAAGTACCTTGAAAATCAGACATTTTTGACAAGAACTGTTACAAAGCACACTCATGCCAATTGAAAAATGACTCAGCAACTGATCTTGTAATGCCTCTTGAATTCATTATTAACTCCAGAAAAATTTGCTTTGGGAATAGTACAAAACAGCACACCAGAAGTGTCCCAAACAGACCATCAGGCCAACATTAAACGTTCAATATATTTCAACAGTGTTGCTCTCTGTAGTCTACCTACAGATAACACAGAGTAATTACCACAATTTATGTTTTAGTGTATTAAGGGATGAGTAAGAATGTAAAACTGAAAATGACCACATTCTCATTAATTTCTTTGTCAGCTCACCACCTGCTTATCTTTAAATTTCCACATTACTCATTATATACTGTTATTCATTCTCTTCTTCTTTACATTTTCCTTTAATTTTATTTTTCTCTTTTCCTTTTTTCTCACTTCTTTTTTTTTGCTTCACATTATTTCTATAAAGCTTCTCACCATTCTCCCTTTCTGAATTCCAAAAACTCCTACCAACTTCTCAGTGTTATTCTGCCACTTAAGCCACTGATCTTTGTATTGGTTTTCATATTTACATATTCACCACAATCATCATCAAGTTCAATTCTGATGGTGACATCCTATATTTAAAATTCTGACTTTTCATCTGAAGCTCTGGGACTGTCTACAAGGTCCATCTAGAGCAAAAGAGACAGATAACAGCAGCTGTTAAAACAGAAACATGAGTGCAAAGAGTGTGTAAGGATAGGATACACAAATCTTTGTGAAGGGGTGTTTTCACAAAAATCCTTACATTGCAGAGAAAAATAAGTGTCAGCCACACTAAACATTATGAATCATAAAGAGATAAAAAATATATAGAAAAAAAATATATAGATGAAGTACAGAAATTTGAAGCAGCAGGAAGAAGCCTTGGAGTGGAAACAGCAGCACTCAAAATCTGGTCTGGCACTCACAGAAGTTACCCTGCAGTCATCACACATCTGCATCAGTGCAGGCTTGTGGGACACCTCAGTGGCTCCTGAGGCAGCAGTGGGCATGCCAGCACTGACAAAACCCTGTCTCCATTGCCAGATGTATGGAGGTAAAGAAATTAGATTTTTCAGACTTAACTTGCTTATGCCATGCCTCATCTTCCAGCTTGTCTCCTTTCCTATGTCCTTTCCCACTTATAATCACCAGCTATTTCTTCAGCCTTTCCCAAGACCCACATCTCTTCCTCTCCCACTACCAGCATCCTGTCCCTTCAAAGCCAGCAAGGCTTGATGGCTCTTCCATTTCTAACTACAAAATTATCTTCACTTTCAGCACCAGCTATGCACCTGGATTTCCTTCTCCTTTCCTCTCTGAACTTCCATCCACAGCCATCCCCCTGAGTTACTCTAACCTTCTGATTAAATTACTAATATTTCTGCCTTTTTCTGAATCTATTATCAAAGTGTTCTAACAGTCTCTAATCTGTACATGCCTTAGTAGAAAAAGGTTTCCATCTGGACTGAGACTACTAAATGATAACATAATACAAAATACAGTAATAGATTTACTATATTTACTATTTACAATGTTGTATTTACTCTTATTATAGCAAAGCATAATTTTCTAGGTTCATTAACTAAACATCAATTAAACATTTCAGAAATCAACATTTCCATATTATCCAGTAATAAACAGAATATTGGTTTGGATTGTTCTTTACTGTTCTCTCCTCGTTTGGAAAACACTTTTAAATGACATATCCAATAGGTCCTTAAGGGCAAGAAAAATATTATAAACAAGAATGCACTGAAATACTAAGTCTATGAAAAGAAAAAAGAAATCTTTTAAATGTCATGTCTTCCTGACATACCCTGTTTTAATTCTCTTATTTAGTGAAGATAATTTCCTAGCAGACTAATAAAGACTGCTTAATGACGTTCTCAACACTATGTCCAAGTACAGCACATGTGATTCTGCTTCACAGGTGAATGAGGATTTCTTTTGCTTTGAATGCATTTATGTACCTGTGGGTAATTGGGAACCCAGGGAGCCATCCTTGTCTGGTTTTTAAACCTACAGTTACAAGATCCCTGTGATCTGCCCAGGATTATGATAGAAAATATTCAGCCTCTGGTTTGACAGAAACAGCTTTTTAAAAATTGTATAAAGGAAGTTCACTTCCCCTCTTCACTGCTGTGCCTCACTAACTCAGCCTCCCCTCCCTCCTCCACTAATTTCCATCCCAGATACAGAGGCAGGAGTCGTGTCTTCATCCCTGACCCCAGGGAGGTGCTTAGCCTGTGCAGCTTTCTCACCACCACAGTGACAAATTGAGACAAATTAAAAATCTGCCTCTACAACACATAAAACCTGCCTTTTACTTAAACATGCACAACAGGGCATAGTGTCCTGGCTAACACCTATCCAGACTGCAGTTTTCATCAGGGGCTCTCTTCCATGGATAGAAGACCTGCTCATCTGAGACAGGACAGGTGCCATGTACTCTGTGGGAACTGCATAAACGGATGCTTTGGGAAAGCAGGGCTGGGTACTCTTACCAGGTGATTTAAACCTATCACTTTCCAGAAAAGAATAATGCAAGTGAGGAGTGGAAATAAATCTCTTCCACCAAACTGAAGGCTAAAAGGTCTGTGAAATAGGAGTGGCTCTAACCTTTTGCTACAGCTCCTTTTCCTACCAGCTTGAAAATATTAATCACTGAGTGGCCCAGTACTATTTCACCATACCCATTTACAGCATATCTTCTCCACTCATGGGCCTTGTCCCAAGAAAGTGAAAAACACAGGATAACAGAGTTATTTTAAGTTTTTTAGGTCTGACTAAACAGATTTTTGAGACAAAAGTACAAAAACTTTCCTCACCAAGGAAGAAAATTCATTCAGCCTCAGATTTCAATAGAATCACTTTTTTACACCAACCTCTTTCTCATTGGAATGTATAAGTCAGCTCTTCTAAGGTACTGCCATTTAAAATAAAATATTGACAGTTTAAATCAATACAACTATGTAGTATTTTGGGGCATTTACCCATCAGTGTAGCCATTAAAGCTACACAGGAAGAAATAGAAGGGAGCACATAAGAAGAAAATACACCATCACCTGCAGGATGGCCATGGCTATGCACTAAGTGTTTGTCTGCAAAGCTGCAGCAAAGTTCATCATTAGGGCAAGGGGCAAACAAGAAACAGACTATGATTTCAGGGTCTTCTTATGGCATTGTGTTATTATATTCCAGCCTTAGAGCATGAAGTAAAGGACAACTGCATCTTCTCTTCCCTGCCCACCTTCCTCCTACTCAACAGGAATAAACTGTCATTCATTAAATTAATATGCTACATTAATTTACAATTAAGCTATCACCAGGAACAATTATGTATAAGGTATATGCACTGTAATTTCAGTGCACAATCTGATATTAACCTCTCAAAATTCCCTATGTGTGTTTATTCCCTACACACAGTAAAATAATAATAATTTAGAACCACTTGAAGGCTGCAAAAATAAAGGGAGAATATATACATTTTTTAGAATAAACTTCTAAGCAGCTAAAGTCTACAACTTTCTATGCTGCCCTCAGGTACTTGTTTACTAAATTGCTTCTTCTCCATATGTTATTCTGATTTGGTACCTTTCTACAGATACAAATTGAAATGGAGCCAACAGCAGCTATACCCATGCAAAACACAAATATGCCTGTTCAGTACATACTATATTGACACCAGAGCATAAAGAGAGCAAGACAGAACTCACAAATAGGAAAAAAAATCTGTTACCACAGTATAAAGACGTATCTCTTGCACTTGATAAAACTCCTGAATATTTCAAGCATTCAGGAGAGGAAAATAATTTTTAAAAAGGAAAGGAGAAGCCAAGTAAAGGTATTACACTGATGGCTATTTTCTGCTAGAAAAGACATATTGGTATATTTTTTCAAGAAGAAAAGAGTCTCTGGCTAAAACTTTAAATGTATGGAAGTTGCAGAATATTTTATTATTAGTCACTCAATTTATAATGAAAACTCAAAAGTTTTTTATATGGATTGCTCTTACTCCAAGAGTTACAGCAGTATAAACATTTTCTGGAAATCAGGTGTCTGTAAACAATATTCTGTACAGTACATAATTACCTATGTGCTCTATGGTGGTGTAGAAATTGTGCTGTAATAGTTTCTTCCAGTTAATTACATTTAGTATTTATTATTTTAGCATTTAGTATTTAGAACCAATCTTAGCATAAAATAAAATAATGAATCAGCTCCACAAATTTTGAGGGACTAGAGACCAAAGGACTGGACTGGGGCATTTCCTAGTAAAGGAGAATTCAAAGTTACAGGGAGATCCGGTCTAGTTAATTGCAGTTAGTACAACATTCATAAACGTAAATGACCGAAGGTACTGATCAACAGCAACAGTACGAGGAGATCTTCTCATATGCAGACACCACAGAGAAGGTGACACCAGAGCTCCTGAGGAGCAGGAAAACTGGTGGGTTTCACCCTTGTTCTTTCTCCGGCTTTCAGAATCGTGAGCCCCTCTTTTCCTGTTCTTCTTGCTCAGATGGAAAACCCTTGATCCAATATTGCATGAAACCACAGAAAATGTGCAGAACAAAAGAGAAAATGTGCAGAACAAATTTTGAAACCTAACACCTTTATACTTCTTAAAAACACTAAGAGACTTAAATCAAAGACATTTCACAGCAAGGACAAATTCTTTGTTATTATCCATCTGTCATTGATCTGGAAATCTCAAAGCCCGTCGGTTTCTTGAAATATTTCCAGACTTTTGTGAACCCTACCAAGGCAAAGACCGCCCAAAAAACAACTTGTCTTGTGACACTCTGATCCTTTTGCTTCCATTTACAGACAAGACCAGGAAGTCCAAAGTCATACAACCCAACCCATTCCCTAAAGACAGAAACAGTGCAGAAAAATGCTAGCTTCAGTGTAAGTTTTGATTAATGACTGTGTATATTCTTATTTTAACAGAATTCATAGAAATTTGAGAGCTAGAACACCTATTATGTCATCTAATCTATGCAGTTGACAGAGAAGGATTTGTTCCCTAAAGCATATTTCATATGGCTTTATTCAGTCCAATTTTAGATGTAGGAGCCATGAGGCTTCCATTGCTTTCTTTGAGAAAGCTGATTTGTTTATTGTTTGAATTAATTTCACCATATCCAGTCACAGCAAATATGCTCAAGATGCTGTTCTTAATAAAAATATGGAATGTTCTCAGTAATTTATGTTAGTATTAAAACAGACAGTGAATATTCAAGCACCTTCTGTTGAAATATATCGTTGCACGTAGCAGATTCTTCCTTTGATATTAAATTATGCAGGAATCTCGAAGTATTTGGCAGTCTTTTCTGATGCAATTAAAAAATTTTATCCTAATTGATGTGCTTTAGTACTTTAGGAATCAGTTCAATGTGATTTGTAAGCTTGGCTTTTTTTTGCACAGTTATATTTCCAAATTAATTTAGTTATTTCCAAGCACAGCTGGGTAGCAAGTACCAAACATTACACTTAGTTCCTGCTACTTTTATATTTTTATTTCTTCATGAATTCAGAACTTGCAAAAAATTTATAAATGAGTCAGAAATATCTTCTTGTCATTGAGTTTCCCATCTTGACACATATACCTATCCCGCTCTTATATAGAGTATAGGTAATATCAAAAGGATTATTTCAAATAAATACTTTAATTTTTACATTACTGGAAAAGCAACAAGTAAAAGTACAGATCCACTGTAAACGCAGCTTTGCTAAGTAGGAAGATAGTTATAGGTACTTACTGAGTTCTAACAACTTCCAAGGAAGATAAATTTTTTAAGAGTAACCATAATTAGTGTTGGCTGTCATCAAAACATTGGTAAATAAATATCAAACTTGGGATTTTTTTTTATCTTCTTTTCAAGAAAAAAATTGAATAGACTGCTGATTCAGTTACCTTAATGTAAGATTTGTACCCAGTAAAACCATTTTGCCTATATGGATGAAAAAAAAAATATCAAAAAAAAACCCCACAAGATTCAAAGGACTGAGGCTAAATCTTTACAATTCTTGCATGAGAACATTTTTTCACCAGAGAAATATTTTCCAAAGTTGTAAGGAAAATGAACATGCATTAAAAAACTAGGTCTTTAACATAGGATAGCATCTGTATTTACTGTACATGATACAATCTTTATGACATACGGAGATTGTCCTTCTGTTCGAGCTGCCTAAAATATTATGCTGGTCTCGACCTTGGAAACATTTCTTAAGCATTTACTGTAGTATTAGAGAGATCTTTTGCCAGAAGAGTCACTGCAGAGCCATGGACTCTTTGGGGGCTTTCCATATTAGGGGTTTTCTCACTCTGGATTAAGCATGCCAACAGTATTGAGTTGCCGTTCTGTATTTAGAACTGATTTGAAAGAATGGATTTTGGTAAGAAATATTGAAATTTCTTGTATTTCATTGACTTAAGTTCACTCCCACAAGACAATTTGGGGAAACATCTGTTAAGAAAGCTGTTTCAAACTATCCAGTACTCCACCAGCTACAGCAGGTTTCTATAGCACGTTACCAAAAGTCAGGAAATACGCATTTATTCACTCACAATTCTAATGGCCCTAAAAGGCTACGAAGAATGTGCATTTTGAATATTTTTTTTTTTAGTTACAGCTTATAGGATAATTATCACAGATCCTTGGAAATAGTTACTGATATTTAAACAAATATATTCAGTTAAACTATTAAATTAAAAGATATCACTTGAGGAAAATATCAGATGTCTCTTAATTGTCAGTCAAAAGCTTTCTGAGGAGGAACTTTTTAGCTCCTCTTTATTGAAGTGCAAAATGTTTAATTTAATTTATGATATAAATTGAATAGAAAATACACACAGGAGATTCAAATTTAAGGTTAACAGTTATGTCATTTCACTTTCATAGTAACCTTTTAGTGTCCAGATTCTCCTTCTGCCCTGCAACTGTAATAGTACTGAAAGATTTCTCCACATCTAAGGTTAGTAGGACATAACCCTGGCACACCTACCTGTCTGAACTTACTCTGGAGCTACAATGTCAGCTGTTACTGCACTCCCATCATATATGACATCAGTAGTGGTGATCCAATACATAAAAATCCTGTATTTGCTCCACAGATTGCTATGGACAATCTATATTCTTATATTTATTTGTCATATCAACACTGTGTTTACAATATCCTACTGATATCAGCCAATAAGAATTGAGTTTTTGTTAACATTGTCACCAGCCACAAACAGAAGTGTGAGCTATTGCAGATTCATTTAATCTTCCAGCATCCTTATTCATAGCAGTTTGAGAAATATTATTTCCCACTCAAGGTCACTTGGCCTGAAGCTAGGACTTTACATAAGAAAGGAGTCCCCTGTGGTAGAAAGCACGAGTAAACTAGATCTAATCCCGATCTGTAAAGAAATTCTACAATTGACTCTAAAATATAAAATAATCAGAAAGATGTTTCAGAGATCAAATGAATATATAGAGGATGCTTGAAGAATCACCTCACTAAAATTCCAACTTCTTATTCTTTAAACTTGAACCCTTACTATCAGAAGTGTCTCACAGATAATTTAGACTTTAAGCACATCTCAGCAAGCAGGCTACTTTACTCTGAAAGGTGTATCATTTCAAGTATTAAAACTCTGCTATCCAGACAAAATCAGCTAAACCAGCCAAGAATCATGTTCCACTTTTAAAGTTTTTTAATTCCAGAATACACTGAGGGGCTTCAGAGCTGTAGGAAAACAGAATACACACAAAAAGGTTTTCAAAAGCTACTCTGCCTCTCTTTCATAATAAAGACAATCCCACACAAAACTTTAGAGAATGCAGAGGACAGAGAGAAGAAGAAAAATAACTTTTATAAAGTCTCAGTATGAGTGGAAAAAAATTATATTCTGAGAATCAAAATGACTTAATATGTTACTAGGCTAAGCCCTTTATCTTCAACAACTTTTTGTGCGCTTGCATACGAACTTAAAGTTTACAAATAGGACTAGAGAGTAAAGTTCATAACATTAACAGTTCAAAGTAATAATAGCACCACTTACCTAAAGATTGGTCTTTGGAGATGCTTTTTCTTGATTGTAACACAATCATCCATTTAAAGTGGGGAAAAAGACTTCTTCCAGCAAATAACTCCTAAAAAACCCAGGGAGTAATGGGGAAACTTGTTCTTAGCTACCGTGCTGCAGAGAGCACACAGAATGGTATTTTGGTGCTGGGGGAAGCCTCCCTCCCTCTTTCTGACAGTGGAGCAGAAAAGGGCCATAGAGGCCACATAAGCCAGGCACAGCCGTGCGCTACCAAACTGGGCACGCAGAGCAAAACTGGAGTGAAGTTGATCGAAGCACAGAATTGCACTGGATTCCTTTCAACTGTGCAAGAAAAGGGGGGAGCTCTGCCAAGTGCTACCCAGGTAAAAATCTGTTAGATTGTCCCAGCCATGAGAGCACTTCTTACACATACTGGTCAAAGTCTTAAATGCAGAGTCACACTCTCTCTCTCTCTCTCTCTCTCTCTCTCCCTCTCTAAAACACACTGTTCCAAGGCTCAACTTTTTTTTCTTCAAAATAAAAGTTGTGCAGCTGTTTCAGCATTCCCATGCGAGTACCTTCAGAAAATTTGTTCTGGTGAAAAAAAGCCGTATACAAATTAATGAAGACGGATGGATCTGGTCTGTAAGTCTGGCTCTACTTCAAGAGATTGTAATTATTTTACAATCTGGCTTTTATTCACTCTGGATGATGTGTGGATATAACTATGCAAATTAAAGCACTGCTCATAATTTTTAGCATACATAACCTAATGACCTAGAATTGGCTGAAGCAGAATATGGTGTTTGCAGCTGGTAGGACCACAACAACATGAAACAAACCGATGCTACATCAGTGAGGAAAACAAAAATGACCAAGTTCAGATAGTCAGTAACAAACTGTTATTGTTTGCAAGATAAGATTTCAACATAGATCCAAACCGAAAATCTTGCTCTGACATCACGCTGACATAAATCAGGAAGAATTCAACCGCAGCGAACACAGGCTGTAAACAAAGCCATAAAGCAGAAGCAGCTGACCGTGGTTCTCAGCGAACTGAAGTCATGAGGGCTTCAGGTGAGACACAATTTCCCCCACACGTCAGAGGGCTCATAACAAACCTGTGCTGGCACAGGTCTTGATGGGAAACATGAAACCCAGCCAGCGGAGCAGCAAACCAGCACCAAGGCAGCACCATGTGTGCAGCTGCACACCCTGGAACCGTGTGCCCCCTTCCTGCCGAGGGAGGGAAGGTCCTGCCACAGGTTCTTCCCTGCATCCCACCCCCTGAGCTCACTCGCAGCTTGATTCTTGCCAAGCTCTCAGTGTATACGAGGTGGAGCTCCTGACATGGGGCAAGTAGGATCAGGAAGTTGGGATTGTTCTGCAATTGTGTTGGTGGTTGGGGAGAGAGAAGAGGGGCATATATACACAGTTAAGTGCATAACACTGGCATTATCAAAGTTTGAGACAAGATAAGGAAGTAAGATGTGTCATAGGCTGTATATGCCCATGAAAGTTCCTATTACTTTATGCACAAATTATTATTCAATTAATAATATTTTCATGAAATAACTCTATATAAGAGAGACAACATATATTCTATTAATATGTATTTTCACTAAGGAAAATCTGGTAGTTAAGTGGATTTTATTGAAACTAGTAAAGTCTCTTCCTAGAGGTAAAACATATTGCTTTTCAAGAGAGTGATGGTGTCAAGTTTGGTTAGCCTGAAAGGACCCAGTAAGTAATCCCCATACTGTGTAAAACTATTTTCTTGGCATAGCCATGCAGCAACTATCTAAACGAAAAATTATCAGACTGTCATCACCTGTCAGTTATTTTGTGTATTTCAGTTTCACCTCCCCCACTACTCCTATTCCTCTGAGAAGTAGAGAGAAATACATCTTCACCAGGAAAACAATTACCTGAGTCAGATTGCAAGATCTTGAAGGATCTGAAGATCTTTATTCAAAAATATGCAGTGTTCAGAGTGTTGTCATATTTTTAAAGACCTTCATCTAGTCATAATCTCATTCGTTCATGACTGCCAAGATTTAATATTTCCTTCATATAGTTTTCTTGCTCTGGGTTTCAGCATTTCAAAATTATTTGCTGCTTTTTGAAGTATGTTCACTCACTGATAATACACAAACCTAAAAATCAAAAAGAAACCTCCCTTTTCTTTCTGTTTCACATTATGTGCATATATTGACATATTTCTGTTGTTCAGAGGGATTTTTCTGTAGCTCAGGGTGAAAATCCAGAAAGTTACAAGAAAGAAAAAAAATTCTCCAGATTCTCAATGAAAGCTATATGTTTCCACTGAAGTCCCAACCTTTTATCTAGTAGTTTTATTGGTCCTGTAAGTAACAAACATCTTAAAAGTAAATTTTTCTGGGCAAACTCCAATGTACATTGTTGTTCATAGTACTTCTATTCAAGCATGGCTTGAAAAAAAGTACTATCAATAGGAAATTGTTATAGACCTACACTTAAATTGTGTTGGTTTTCATCTTGCAATGAGCCATTTTTTACCATTATTTTCACTCAACATAGCAACTACCTACTGACTTTACAACATTCAAAAATCATTTCTACATGTTAAATAAGTATTCACACAAGCCCTTTGACAGAGGACATTACAGAGACATGTGGTAGATTAACTACACCAGCCTGAAGCCTGAGTCCAACTGGAAAAATAAAATGTATAAATTTCACCACTCTTTGCAGATTGCAGAATTGGAGCATTTGGAGTAATATTACTCCAAATTGTAGGCTATATTGGACCTGATGCATGGAATAAGCTGAAGAGGTGCACTTTACTCATCATGAGGAAGTGTAATTATAATGAGCTTTTCCTTGAAAGTGTTATTGCAATTTTAAAAGTCCTCTTTAGACAAGCTTCATCATATTTCTTACTTCAAACTAATCTTTTTAGGATTAATTAGAATGGTAAAAATCTATTTAAATGATGCTCTAGAGCTATCTTATTTAATTTTCCAACACTGGATGAAACTCAAGTAGAAAACATCTAAATTGTTTTTTCTCAATTTATTTTCCAATTCTTGCTGTTACTATTCACCCATCACAACTAATGAGCACTGCTCCACATGATGCAAATTCTTGTATTTCATGTGCCATGCATATGTTAATGCAAATAAAGACTTTTTGGACCAAAACCTTGTAATACTTTACCACTCACTGAATTTTCCAAGCTTCAGTATCTAAAGTGATAGTTATGTAATTTGATATTTAATATTATATCTCAGGGCAAAAGACTACATATGAGGTAGAACCCAAAACATCCTATTCTACTTGTTTTAATGCCATTATTTCTTATTGATCTGTAGCTCTTTGCTAGACGTCTAAAAATGCAATTATTTCTCTTACTTTACTCAAAGCTGTGGGCAATTAAGATGGTAAAATTAAGAACCAGTAATCTGTATGTGTCAGACACTTGATGCTTTCTACTTTCCAGCTAAATGATCTAGCTGTGAAGATATGCGTAAGCATTTCTGGTTGGGGTTAAGACCTCTTCTGTAAAAAGACACGTAAGTGGGAACATCAGCACAAAGGAGAGACAAGGCATGATCAACCTCATACATGAAAAAGTAATTACCTTTATAAAAATGTTGGAATATCAGTGAGAAAAATATCTGGCAAACTGTACTGTAAGAGTATTCATTCTGTCAAAGTAGAAAGATAATTTATCTAAGAAGCTTGCTGTCTCAAGGCCAGCATTATTCAATATTTTCTTCAATGGTTTGGATGGAGAAAGGAGATATTATTATTCCAAAATGATATTAAGCCAGTAATCTTTTCTGAATGTCCTTGGCAAAGTGCAGAAATGTTCAAAAAAAAAAAAAAAAAAAAAGAAATAAAAATGTCAATCTCTACATACACATGGGAATAATCTGCAGGACAAGGCGCCATTGGCTCAGAAAATGCATGGGAAGCAGCTGTGAATCATACTCTAAACAATCACAGTCTCAGGCGAAAACAAGCATGATTCTGGGAGATATAAAAAGGAGTATTGTCCAGAAGAGCAATACTCTCTTCTCTGTGTTCCTAAGGCTCACCTGAAGCATTATTTCTTGCTTTGAGGTGACACAATTCAGCAGACACATACAGGACTAAATAGACAACATCCACAGCCTTTCCAGCATCCACCAGAAATTTAGAAAACATCTCATGAGTAAAGACAGAAGGTCACACAACATAGCCTAAGGAAAAGAAAACCTAATTAAAAATATTCCAGAACATAAATATAGCTGTGTAATTTATGGAAATAGACTATTTTCCTTACCCCTGTGGTCAAGAAATAACAAAATAGCTCATGGGGTTGTAAGTTGTGGTAATAAAGATTCAATGGTGAAAAAAATATTTTTTAAAGGAAAGTAATAAGGACATTAATTGCTAAGAGAACCTGTTCTTGGAAACATGAGTAGCTTTCTAAGCATAGATTTTTAAAAGTCTATGTAAGCATGTGTCAGAAATTATTAGCCTTGACTTGGATGAGAATATAGGTTAAATAATTTCTAAATACATCATCCAACCTGAGAGTTCTAAAATTCTTTGGTAACCAACTGCTATTATCAGCTTCTAACTGAACCTGCTTGTTTTGGATTTTAGAGTCCATTAAACCATTTATCAATCAGATTTATCAGGCTTTTCAATCTTTCACCTGTTTGCCACTTAATCTAAATTTTGAATTGTGGTCCTTAATTCTGGCAACAAAGAGTGACACTTAAAACTTTAATCCATTAAACATCATTTCTGGTTTGCTTTCATAAGTCTGGAGTCAGGGGCTTTCCCATATTGTTCACAAGCAACAAGAGAACAAGTGGAGAGCTAAGTTTTGTGCATCCATTTTCTGCATTAATGAAGTAGTTAAAAAAAAGACAGCATATTTCTGCATGCTTCTCTTCTTACAGGTTTAAAACATAAAAATCTAAAGCAGAACTTATGAAAAGAATGCCATCTTACTTTTCTGTACAATACCTTGCACCATTTTACTGTTTAAGAAACTTGTAATGTAATTCAATTACTAAGTAAAGCATGAAAAGAAAACTTTTTATAGTAGAAAGTAAACATATCTTGTGCAACCAATCCCTAACAAGATTCTTATTCAAGTATTTCTAAGCTCTCTGGAATAAATTCACTCAATAAAGTCTGTGAACAGACTAAGGATTCAAACTTGGTGCGTAAGAAACCAGAGGGGATTATGTGAAATCTATCTACACCATCAGTGTCTCTTCAGCAAGAGGGTTTTTCAAGGCTCTTTACAAGCAGAATAGCTTCCAGAGCCTTCCCTTCCATTATGATGAGAGGGTAGGCCTCTCAGCACGCCTTTTACTAGCTGCCAGTCTCCATGCAGGGTCTCCAAATCTGTCCATAGCAAGCTAATAAAATTGTCCAGGTGTCTGATGTTCCCAGAAACAGGTTAAATGCTAAAGGAGATGCTGTGATTTCCTGTCATGGAAAAGGCAATTTTATCACAAGCGTGTCATGCTCAATATGTAATGCTACCTACTAGAACTGTGTCTGTGTAATGGTTGAAGAGCTGAATTACAGTTACCCACATTCTTCATATTCCTTGGCACGATTCATCCTGTTCAGGATCAGGCTGAGTGGTTTTTCACCCAACTGTTATACCAGGTGTGCATTAAGCATACTGCACTCTGAGCAGTGTAGGACAGTCTCAATTGGTTTCCTCATGCTGACGTCAGCAAAACCCACTCTAAAACCTCACCTAATGACTTCTCCAAGCCTGAGAAACCAGACAGAAGTGAAGAGAATTGTGACTCACTCAGAATGCAGGTAGAAGAGTTCGTAAATGTCGCTGGATCTATTGTAGAATGTGTGCTAAAGCTCTGTGAAGAGTATTGTGCAGGCCTTAAGTTCTACTTTCCCTTTTTACCTTTCCTAAGTAAAATAAATTGTAAGTGAAATTGTAATATAAAATAGTTTTATTCTCTCTACTTTCCCTGTTTACATGCACACACAAACTGAGCAGAGGCTTACGTCAATGCCGTCATGCAGGAGATTAATTTCCCTGCTAAGACTTTCCTGCTCAGACTGGAACACAGGAACTTGGCTTAAGAAGCTTCCCAGTGCTTTCCTTGTGCTTTTATATTTTACTACATCATAAAAGTCCTAGTAAAACTCAAGCAAATAAGTAGAAATAACAAAAAAAAATACAAATACCAATGTCTTATGGGAACATTAATTTTCCTGATTAATAAGATTCTCCTGAAGAATGTGACCAGTATCACAGCTGTATTTTATTGGCTTCTACCTATTAGGATTTTATACTCTGCATCTTCAGTTAAGGGAAAGGGAGGGATGAGAAGGAAAGCAAGGGAGAGGAAATAAGAAGAAAAAAATTCCTTTGGGATATTTGATGCTAAACTAGCACTGAGATACACGAGTCAAAACATGGCATTCTTTGGTTTTGAGCCAGTGCAATATTATTATTGGCCACAGTTGATGGAATTTCAGTCTGTATTGGAAAGCACTGTACTTCATGTGCCATGTGTTTTCTAAATGTATACATATAATGGCAACTATACACTGACAATTGAGCAATCACTGACTAAGCATGCTGGTGCTCTTCAGGGTGGAAAAGAGTAATAAAATCCCAGGAACTTAGTACAGATGAGCTGCATAAAATCAAGCAAAAGATAATTGCTAAACACTTTAAAGGTAATGATTAAAATATATGCCAGAATCACTGCTACGATACTTAAAGATTTTAAAAAAAAAAGTTTAGAAATCCAGAATTGTCCAGAAAGGAAAATATGGCTAACTGAGCTTAATGTTAAGTATGGCTATTGGACAATATCAAAATGATGACCAAAAGCATTTCTGCTAAACTGCAGTTCCTCACAGAAAATATATGAGTACTTAATAGGACAGAGGCTATTCTGAAAGGAATTAGAAGATATATGATAGACTGCATCAATTTTCTCTATATACAGAAGTTCTCATCTGAGTGTCTGGAACAAAGAGGCAAGAATCTATCATTAGCTACCTCTTCACTGCACAGTTTTTTCTTTGTAAGTCACATTCAAATCTGTGTAGGTGGAAGAGTTTGAAAACTTAATTTTTTTTTTTAATTTTAGGTTTTTAAAATATTTTGCTCTGTCTCCAAGATCAAGTATTTTGTAGTTTTCTGAAAGTTTCTTCATTCAAATTGGTTAAAATACCCTGGTCAATGCACAGTTATTGAGATTTTCTGGTTTTCATCCTTAGATTACTGGCATCCAGTTTGACTGACACAGCAGCTATCTGGAAGTATAAACCCATGCACCTTCCTAGGGGATTAGTGGTATCTGGGACTTGTTGCAGTATCTTTTCTATCAAATAATTGTTCTTTGCTCACATTTTGCTGTTGGGTAGGTACAAAAAAGAGTGACAGAGCAAAAACTCTACAGGTGATTACAGATCATCTTATAAAACTGTTTCTTTGAAATAGCAACACTAATAACAGATCTTCGCATTCTGATTCTGAAAAATTGCTTTTAAATAGCAGTTTCCCTATAGATGTATTGAAATCTGACATTCATAATTTTTAAGTCTTACAAACAGTGACAAATGAAATTCTGAGATCACCTCTATCCTCAGATATCTAACATGGCCATGGACAAAAAATGTCTTCTATATGATTCACAAATCTATTATTCAAAGACAATAAGAACTTCATCATCCTTATCTTTCTATTACAAAGATATTCAAAAAGGTTAATACAGCATACAGTAACAATTCAACTTTTTTTCTTCCTATCTAGATTCTATTATGGCCTTTGCAATACACACTACTGTCTTCCTAAGATAAAAAGAAATGCAGAATTTTTTTTATTCTCATTTTACTATATTACCTACATTCTTTTCCTCCTTATCCCAGCTCACCATTCCCCCAGCACCCCATACATGTCTTCCCAAGTCTATTCACTGTGATGACATTCTTCCAAACATGCCAAGTATATGTGTACTCATGAGAGAAGATTATCAGGAAGTTTATATTTTCTAGCAAAACTTTACAAAGACTAAGAATACTCACTCAGTTAATTGGCAACAGTGTTTCCAGAGAGGAAAAGCAACAAGCAAAGGAGAAATGTAGAATTTTATATAATCAAATATTTTTCTCTCTCTCTGCCCCATAAATTTAATTCTTAGGATGACCAAATTGTGTAAAATGAGGCTCTCCTTCTAATTGTAGTCTAGGCATGAGAAAACTCTGAAACTATTTCAAATCAACTAGTAATACTCCTCCAGAAGGGTTCCCTAGTGTGTTCATGTTTAGGACTCCTTGGGATAAATTTTGACTGTCAGTTAATCTACAGTGAATTTGTCAGTATATCGCTTATTTAGTCAACAAATTTTAAAAATAAAAATGGTGTTTAAAAGTAGTTCAGTGCTCACACTTTTTATCAAGGGTCAAAAGTTGTTCAGAAATACATAACAAAAAGAACCTGACTAGAGAATGTGAAACACACCAAACATTACAGTTTATAAACAAGGAATGACTCATGATTTCCTACTGTCTGCCTGGATTTCTTTCACTTTCCCGTCTTCATGGAAACACCTCTTTTTTATTCATACATTTGAAATCTCATTTCAGAAAAATTATTTTTAAAACTTTACTAGAGGTATAAGCTAAACCAAAAATTGAATATGTATTCATTTTATACCATAATCTGTCTGAACTCAAGGCTGAGACAGACTAATTTTGCTAGTTGAATTCTCTAAGATGCTAGAATGTGGGTACAATGTAGTTGGCTTCATTATCCATGCAATTATTTTCTATATGAATTTAGTGTACATGCAATGGGCTGTGCCCCCAGCCCTAGAGAATGAGTTGTTTTGATTAGCTGCTAAAAAGACAAGGTACTCATGGGCACTGTTAAACTCCTTATGTATAATCTGTGTCCACCTAGATCAAATAATGAGTTACTATTTTTCATACTAAATCTCAAAATTTATCTAAAAGCAGCAAAGGACAGGATTTTTAGTATAATCTCTGCACCAGTGTCTTTCATAGAACTATTAAACTTCTTGTGAGTAACTCCCTAATGGTAAGTTAAACCACAATATTCAGTAAGAAAAAGGTTTTCCAGTGTCTAATCACACCTTGGCAACAGCTGAAAAATAATTTTAATAATATTTAGATTAAAAAAGATTGCTGTAAAATATTTTATATTATCTGAACTGAAGACTGGGTGTATCTGCTGTCCTTCCAAAAGGCGTCAACTTTGTAACTCTTCTTAGAATTTTATCATTCAATTCCTTTCATTCCCTAATGGAAAGATAAACTGATTTTCTTCGTGCTCCATCTCAGCTTCTTCTCTGAAACCTATCAAAAACATGCTAAGTTGTGTTATTTGTTCTGATTCTGAACTATGTTATGTGGGTACCTTCTGACTACTATCATATACCATCAAACAGCCATTTGAACTAAACCACTGAAGCACAATTCAGATGAATATCATTAATGCTAAGGTGCAAGATTCTTTTGTTGTGTCCCAGGAGATTCAATGTTCCCCTCAGTCAGCACACTGAAATGTTGCACACTTCCATGATTTACTTTTTACAAATTCTTATGACAAAATAAAAAGTTGTCATTGCACTATGCAATACAGTGGTCATCTTGACATGAATTTCTTCTTTGGTAAATACATTTCACACCAGTATTCATTTTCTTTCTTCTACCTATTACATTTTTGACAGTAGTAATTAAGTTTTAGGAGTAATAAAATTAGCTCTCCCCTAATATTTAATATTTTCCTGTTAATATAAAATACATATTCTCAACACCTTTTGAACACCACTGCCATGAGCACAGTAAATCATCTTTGTTATGCAGATTTTTGTCAAGCAGTAAAGTATAATAAGACTAATTTTAAATTAATTATATAAATCTCCCAGCAACAGATTTTTAATTATCTTGATGCAGAATTTATAAATAAGCAGGGAGATCCACACATTGATTAAAGTTATCTGCTACTATCCTGACAAGATGAGGTAGAACTGGAACTATTTTGTCCAAGATAACAACATCCTCTCCAGTCAAAGAGTGTGTGACAGATACTACCACATGTGTCACAAACTGATGTTTTTGCTGAAGCCCAGTAGGGGTGCCATGGAGAATGTCAAGTGTTTGGAGGCTCTGCTTTATCAGACTCTTATTTTTTCCATTGCTCTATGCCTTTGACTATTCAGACCAGACCACTTGGCATGAGAAATAAACTTTTGCATATAGAAAAAAAACAGTATAAGACATACTGGGGATGTAAGCAGCGCCAAACAGTCGTGATGGCTGCAGCTGAGCACACATAACACCGTCAATTTGTAGAATATCATAGAACAGTGTAGGTGGGAAAAGACCTTTAAGGTCATTGAGTTTGCCTGTAAAGTAAACACTGCCAAGCCCAGCATTAAACAGTGTCCGTAAACACTGCATCTTCATGCCTTTTAAATTCTTCCTGGGATGGTGGTTCCACTGCTTCCCTGGGCAGCCTATTCCAAAGCTTGAAAATCCTTTCAGTGAAGAAACTTTTCCTAAAATTCAATCTAAACCAACCCTGACACCACTTGAGGCTATTCATCTCATCAGCTACTGGGCTTGTTACTTGGGAGGAGAGACCAAAACCCACCTCACTACCCCACCTCCTTTTAGGCAATTGTAGAGACTGATAAAGCCTCTCCTGACCCTCCTCTTCTCCTGGCTAAACAGGCCCAGCTCCCTCAGCTGTTCATCAGTCTTAATTCCCAGATCCTTTACCAGCTCTGTTGCCCTTCTCTGGACTCATTTCCACATCTCAATGTCATCCTTATAGAGAGGGGCCCAAAACTGAACTCAGCGCTTGAGGTGTGGCCTCGCCAGTTCCAAGTACAGGGGGCACAATCCATGCCCTGGTCCTGCTGGCCACAGCATTCCTGATACATTCCAGGATAGCACTGGCCTTCTCAGCCACCTCAGCACACACTGGCTCATGTTAATCTCCTGTCAACCAGTATCCTCAGGTCCTTTTCCGCTGGGCAGCTTTCCAGCCACTCTACTCCCAGCCTGTAGCACTGCCTGGAGTTGTAATTGTAATTCATTAAGATTAATCAACACAGTTAAACAAAATTTGATTACTTCAATATTTCCTATCATGAGTAGCAGAAGTCTCTTCTTGGACATTTTGTAAAACAGACATTGGAGAGAAGTTGCTGTAACATTGGTCCCACTGATATCAGTAGCATTCCCTATAACTATCTCACAGTCAGTGTGATCCTCAAGGAGCAGATGGAGCAATATTCATTAAATTTGTTTTACATGGTAAATCATGCTCCCAACAAATAGACCTATCAAGTTACATTAGGTCTTAACTAATCAGGACATCTGCACTAGGAAAATAAAATGTGCAATTTGGGATAGACTTAGGAAGAAACTATTTATTTAAAGAAGCAGGTTTTGGGGCTCTTGAAGTAAAGTTATGGGAAAACACACTTTCCACTGAATTTTAAAAGTTTTCGTACCCAAGAACCCTGATTTTTGGTATTACCTGTCAGACACTCTTCCAGATATATTATCAAAGCATACTGTAATTTTCCAAGTGAGGAATTACACCCTTGTATGTAACAGCAATATCAGCCATGATGATGCTAAACATCTCTCTGTATAGCCTGATGGCAGCACTGGTACAGCTTGGAAACCCAAATATGAGAGAAAAGCCCTGAGCAGGGCACTTAGCACACTATCTTCTGCAAGCCTTATACTGAGGGCATGGGTCAAAGCAACCCTTTAGTGGCCAATGCTCCCCTGGCAGCGCTCTGTGCCTCACTGCAAACAGTGCAGACTGAGCTTGCACCCTTTTCCCTGATACTGCTCTTCAATTTCTTGACGCTCATTGCTTCAACTTCTTCTGTTCAGTTAATTCTTGTGTTCAGATTGGGACAGCTGCTCCTGTTCCTCAAGTTTTATAAGAAGTTTTGAAAAAACCCACAGTATTTATTGCAAGGCCACCATAGTACATTAAAGATTTTAAATTCAATGATACAGAATGATTCTGGTTTGGTTCAGTCAAGCAACATTACCCTAAATATACATATAAACAAGAAAGTATTTAACAATGGTGAGCAGTTAAGTAGCAAGTAAAATGAAATGAGCTTGGTATAAATAATGACTGTATGACAGGTGCTAAAGCATAATTGTTCATTTAACAGCCTTTCTCAAAATGTGAGACACTTATCAGTTTGGTTTTTACCCTGATTCTATACGGCCAAGCATCTGTGCACACAGGATATTTGTCAGTAAAATTTCAATTACAAATACAATTTTTTTTCACTTGGATCAATTCAATTTAATTATACCTTTATCCAGATTAGTTACATGAATTCTTCCATTACACTCTTCAACCTTTAGGAAATGATTATTTTAGTGATATTATATGGACCAGCCCATACACCATGGTTAAGAAAAAACATTTCACAGAACATATAGCCTGAGGAAATTGTCATGGGCTACTCAGGTCAGTTCTGTTAAGGCTGTTTGGTGTGACCATTTTTAGAAAAGAAAATACAGGGAAGACCAAGTAAATCTCTATATAAAAGATTATATCTCCCAGCATGATATTTTACTTTTTTTCATAACAGTGGGACACTTTACTGCTCAAGTAAGTGATTTCACTTTATTGTTCAAGTTTGTGATAACCTCCCAAATCCTTTTCCGTGCAGTGCGGCTAGTTTAACACCACCATATGTTTGTACAGCTGATTACTACCATGTAAATATGGCAAAGGTCTGACAATTTCATTGCATTTTAAGACAATTTTGAATTCTAATTTGACTCTCACTGTATTTACAGGTCTTTCTATAAGTTAATATTATTCCAAATTAAAAAACAAAAATGCATCCATGTCTTCAGAGCCATGGAAACACCTTTCTATTCTGACAAAAAATCTTCGATAATTCTTTGCCAAATATGCTTTAAAGCCAGTGTATGATTCTTAGAAAGTTGCTCTGAGCCCTAAAAGCAATTATACGGATATGTTTCTCGAGGAATCAGAGAACAAAAGGGGTGATGAAGCAAGTCACTGTATTCATTCACAGTGAGCACAACTGGGGGAAAACTACGTCTGAAAGGCAAAGCCACCACAAGGCAGCAGGTAGCCCTTGCACTCTAATTTAAACCAACTAGTATCAAAATCATACCTTCAGATTTGCAGGAAAACATCTTTCTATTGGCAACTAATTTAAGGAATGATTCTTCCTTGGGCTCTATCTAAAGTGGTGTTGACAACTAAAATTTAAGTAAGAATTGAATCTTTCCCCAACTACAAAGCCACCTTAGTAACTTACAGGCATCATGAGTGGTAAGTAAATTATCCTCACAGCTTTTCTTACTTTAATCTAAAGCTGTAACATTGAAGTGACATCTGAATGCGTACCAGGCATTCAGATTCAATTCAATTTTAACTTACAGAAATTTAGCTTGTTACTGCTAATACTGTATAAAACCTTGCATACTTATACCATATTGATGGTGGAAGCTGATCACTTCACAGAATGTCCTTTGTTAAGCAATGAGAGCAGCATTTAAAGTAGATTAATGGCAAAAATCACCTGGTTATTTTTCCTTTTCATACAAATGTAAACAGGGTGGACTGACAGACAAGACTCTGGGTTGCGATCTAAGAGCTCTGAGCTTTTCCTGAGTCCATGGACTGATCTTGGACAGATCACTTTCAACTCAGACTGCCTAAGTTCAGCCCTGAGAGCTGGTGAAATTTCTTCTCTTCAAAAGCTGCTTCACTTTACAGACAGTCTTTGCAAGCACTAGGTATTCTTTCAACCTTTGTTTCTTTTCCTGTATCAAGAGAACTTTCATTTCAGTGACTCGGTAGCAAGAGCTTCTTCTAAAAGGCCTTTCCTATGCGCTCATATCTAGTAGTATCTTTTTTTGTCCCTGTTACATGGCAGGTGCCCTAGTTTCAGACAGATCTTGGCAATTTGTGGATATGTACTCACTATTTCTTACTAGCACTTGCCACACATTCAAGTATGTCCTTTGGTACAAGCTTTAAAGAACTGCTTTAAAGTGACAAAAAGTAAATATCTACTTGTTCTCAAGATTTCTGCATTGTTACAAAACCATACATACTATTTGGAATACTGCAGTGATTTCCTGCTGGTCCTTTGATCCAAGAATATCATGAGCTGTGCAGGTGGTTTCTGTCACACTGTCATTCATATTTTTGACAGATTTTGAGTCTGCATAATATTCCCTGATAAACTACTTAATGTTATCTGTGCCAAGAAAGGAAAACTTACGTTCTGCCAGCTTGCTGACAAACCCTATTGGCAGTATCAGACACTTGCTCAGTCAGGAATGCAAATAAACCTTCAAACCACAGTAAGAAATACTGAAGAACCTTGAAAAAGGCCACTGTACTTGACCAGTCTGACTGACTAAACCATAGGGATACATGCAATTTTTTGCATATACATAATCTTAGTTTTAGCTAAAACATATCTTCAGTGCAGTTTGGAGTTCAGCAAACCTACTTACCCCTTCTCATCAGCACAATGCAATCTTTCAAGTTAAGCAACATTAGAATGCAAGAATGCATCTGTGAATAACTCCCTTAAGTTGCAAACACAGAACTAAAGCAGGGTATCCTGTTTCAGCTTCTTAAAGGACTCTTCACTGGTGTCTTTGACTGAGGGAAGCGTAAGGAGAAAGGGTACTGGAATTTTCCAAGTCAGCTTCATACAGGTTTCCTGAAGGAGTCAAAAATAACTAATCTGGACTATAAAGAATATGTTGAAACATAGGAGGTGTTTGGCATCCTTCCCAGCTACCTAATTTCTCTAATGTAAATCTAGAAATGAAATCTACTTCCATCTCCAACACTTTTTGATACCATGAAATTTTAAAATGTAAATCCAAGATTCTAAATAGAACATCACAATACACAAAATATCCATTTATTCTCCTGATGTAAAAGAACTGAAGTGTAAAAGAACTGAAGTGTCTGCACTTTGACACAGTCTTCCTGGACAGACAATATATTCAGTCATTCTAAAGCTGAAAACTACTTTGAAATTCTGTTTTGTCCTAACATAATCAATCAGGCAAAGTGATGGAATGAATTTAGATGGTGTGAGCTGTGGGCATTGCACAGGTATTACTTCTGGAGATTTTTAGGTCTTTTCCCTCCCTTACTACTTCTACTAAAGTAATTTCCTCCTCCCTTTCTGCTGTTCTTAATATTTCTTACACACCTTTGGATTCCTCCATTTTTAGTAGCACTTCAGGATGAGATATGTTTTGGGAAGGCTTTGATTCTAATATGCAACAACATAAGGTCACATAAGAGACCCTCAGCTAGAGTTGAATGCCACAGGATCAGAAGAATAAAGGCAGCTCTTTGCACCAATCCCCTGGTTTTGAGCAAAGCTTAGGTGACTTACAAAAATAAATGCTGAAATATGAAATAATACCATTTATTTCTTAGGTAAAAACTTTTCACTAACACAGCAATCATTCATAACAACTTGGAAAAAAATTTCATGTCCTGTAAAACTTTTAAACAATGTATTTTAAACATTTGTTTGCTGTGATACTACCCAAATTTGCCAGTGGTAGATAAAGACCATCTGTGTAGTTGCTATACAAACAGAACAAAAATCTCATTGCTACCCCAAAGATCTGACAACATATGTTATGTGAGAAATGAGTACACTGATATGTTACCAAGTCTGATTTTTGTTTTAGACTTAAGGCAGTGACTGGTGAGAATGCATCCCACATCCCAGTTTACTTATAGGCAGAATCAATTATGCTTTGAGTCATTTTTATGAGGGTTCAAAATACAGAGAAATTACAACTATACCTTGTCAAAATAAGATTCTTTCGTTATAGGCAATGGCCAAGGAGCATCTATAGAAGTGAAGCTATAAGTGATTTGCTTAAATTGTGTAAAAAGAGTATATTAACTGAGTACTAAACAAAATTACTCTATATCCACTGTCCCAGTCTAGATAATGAAAAAATGGCCAGATAAGAGGGGGAACTGGTTTCAGATTTGAGCAGTCAGCTTCCAACAATGACAAACAATACCTAAACCAGTTGAATTACTTTCCTTGGTATAGCTACTACTGTAAACTCAGCATATTCCATCTTTACGGTGATGTGACACATTTCTTGCAGGAAAATCTAAAGGAAGGTAGCACTGAGAGTCCTGGAGATCAGGATCATTTCCTGTTTAAAGCACACACCTGTGATGCTTTAATTTAATTTTTTTTAGTTTATTCAGTTGAAACAATAACTTTTGGAACTTACAGTAACATTTAGCACATTTTTCAAGGGTACAAGTAGATAGAGATTGGTGACTGCAGTGATAATTACACTTGCCAGGAAGTGATGAATCATTTCATACACTTTTGCTGGTCTTATTTTAAAACTAAGAACTTGGCACTTTCCCTTTTTTTATTTTGGCACATGCCCAAAAATCTGCAGCATTTTTTTCTAGACCAAGGGTTAAAACAGACACACAGAAAAAATGAGACTCTGCTTAAACTGCCAGACTGTTAAACTTTCTGCACTGGTATGGGGAAAAAACTTGAAATAAAACACTAGAAAAAAACTGCTGAACAAGAACTGTGAGGAGTTTAAAGCTATGATGAAAAATCTGCAGAAACCCAGATTCAAGTAAATGGACCTAAGAAGAGAAGAATGGGTAAGAAGACAACAGATTGCATTTGTTTCTTGTGACAAATGGATACTGCAGTGAAATAATTAGTGTTATGTCCATTATCCAAGCAGAATCTTGTCATGGTGGAATTTATTAGCATCACATATTGAGGTAAGACTATCAGAAGTCTTATTAAATGCCTTATTAAAGTCCATCAAAAGTTCAGGTCTAGGCATTTAAACACACTAATTACTTCCTAGAAGTTCAACCTTCATTTCTCTATTTTGTCTGAGATTTCATCAACAACCATCAGTCACTCCCAATCATAGTTTCTTATGTTCTGCACACAACTATGCTCTTCACTGAGGTAGACCAAGAGAAGAATGCTTAGAAACTTTGATTTAGAACAGTTAAATGGAAGCAAAGGAGAATTTTCTATTTAAATCAATTCCATTAATAGTCACAATCAGAACTATCTTTTACAAAATAATAAGATATAAGAAATTATTTCATTTCCATGCGTTTTCTGAAAATCTGAGAATCACATGAACACTAAGAGATGCCTAGGGAACCTTTGGTTTAAACATTTTCACATTCAAGTTCTGCAACTGCCACTGAAAAGCAGCTCTATAAAAGGTTTAAGAGTAGCAGGCAGCATTGCTTGATTTTTTTTCTTGAAACAGTCTATTAAGAGATTAGAAATGTCAAGCATCGGCTCCTGACCCTGATACAAACACCCTCCCCCCATCAAAAAATTAAAATAAAGAATTTCTTTTAAAAGAAGTGTCTGCTTAGAGTAGCAGTAAATGCTAAATTAAATGAGTACTGGCAGTCTGTACGTTCACATACAAATTCCTGAACATCTTGCATTTAAGTTATGGGTTTGGTTTTCTTTTCTGATTATCAGTATTCTGCATTTCATCATGTATGTCAAACTTTGACCCACAGAGAGAAGCACTACTAACAGAGCAGCCCATCAGCTACACCAGCAGCCTGGAACCTAAACAGCCCAGAGGACAGAGCCCAAGAAACATTAAATCTTTTGACATGCTGTACTGTAAATAATAATAACATATTATTATAATAACTATCAGTAAGCTGCAGGAGCTTACTGGGTTTGGGGCTGGATTTTGGGGTGCTTTTTTGCTACAAAATATCTTTCTGTGTTATTCTACAATTAAAAACTAAACTGTGGAGTTTGCATCGCTCTATTTTTGAAGGACATGATCAGTTTTGTCTAAAGTATACATTTCATGCCATAATTTTATATTATTTTCCTCCTACTTACTATAGTTCTAACACTATTTCAATTTAGAAAATTCACAGAAAATAAAAAATACCAAAGCAAATATAAATAAGAGGTTTTAAATTTATTATAGCTTTCCAAAAGCATGGATGAGTCCAGCCCCTCAGATACATTTTTAGCAGGGGTATGCAGTGATGCTACCTCTAAAGATTATTCTTACTTTTTTTTTTAAAGTAAAAGGAAGTACTCAATTAATTTCTTTCTCCATGGTTTCTGAGGATAAACTGGTGTTGGTTACTTGAATTGATATTGGTGTATATAACCCTTGCATACCAAAATTCTTGAAAGCACTCAAGTTCATCTAAGTAAAAACATGGGAGAGAGTATCAATCAGATTTGACAGGTATTTGGAAGTAAAAGATATCAGTACCAGTAAAAGGAATTTTCACAGATTTTATATATATATGTTTAGCATAGCTGCCTATGAAAAAAAAAAACCTATTTATTCTACTTTATCAGCCAAAAGTATAGTTACGTAAGAATCAGCAAAAAGGAGGTAATAACTTTCTGTGATCCATGAAGGCATCATGCTTATCATGACATTTACACCTACTCAGATGTTCATCTGGGAAAGTCATATTGACAGCTTAGTGCTTGAAGCCATCATTGCTCACAGACACATACAATTAATAGCTAGACAGTAATGAGATGTAAGTCTACGTGAGTATGCAGAGGGTGGAAGGTTGTGGTGCACCCACATATAACCACTACAAAACTCCCAACTGCAAAGACTGTCTTTATAAGCAGATCAGGAAATATCAGACTAAAATACTGTTTTTATGAACTCTATAGACTTACTTTCAAAGTCTGGCCACTGTCCAGAATCTTTTGTTTGGAAGCTGGAGTGAAGAGCATGAGGAGAGGTTTCAGAACTTCCTCCCCCTGAAAATCATCATCTTTAACAAGACAGCACTCCCACACAGGGTAGACTTGGGCAGGTCCCATTAGAATAAATCACCTGAAGTAATCAATAATCATTTGCCTTCCCAGATTAGCTGATTGCATAACACAAAAGTAAAACATTCATGAACTTTCCAGCCTTGAAACCATTTACAATCTGGTAAGAAGTATACAGAATTTAACATTTTTTATAGGATGGAGATTTTAGCATTTAATCAGTTCTACAGGTGACTCTGGATATCAGGTGCCTCAGAAGTTAGCCCATATAAATGAATTGTCATACAGGCACATATTGGGGGAAACACTGAGTAATCAAGAAGTGCAGAGATGAGGAGGAATGGAGATGAAGAAAATTCATGTTCCCACAATACATTTCCATTTCTCCATTTTTTCTTAACTATTCCTCTGAAATACTTTTTTAATACTTTTACTCTTGCAAATAAATAGCTATGAGCCACCCACCCCAAAAGTGCACATATCCCAAAGCCCCCTTAATATATGTTTATCTGTATTGCATGAAGTTTGATTATCAGATTTCAGTGCTCAAGAAGCCCATCAGCACCACAAGTCATTTGTGTTATTTCAGCCTCTTTCTCTGAGACAAAATGTTAAAAGAAACTCTTGTAAGCAAAACAAGTCATGGTCAGCAACATGACCAAAACTGAATTAATTGAAACTAAGAACTAAGCCTTTCTTCTAGGTCAGGTACTCATTCATTCTTCCTTTCAGAACAGTAAGTGTTTTCTTAATAGTCCCAGATACATTGAAGTATTTGTGCTAGTAGAGCTCAAAAAACCTACATGAAATGTTTGAGAAGTTGTTCGATTGCAGTGTATGTAGACAGTAGAAGCAGTATTGTCAAAATCACCTGGGTGGGTGAGGGAAGAGCAGTGGACAGGCTCTGCCTTGACTTCAGCAAGGCTTTCAACACTGTGTCTCACCACATCCTCACAGGCCAGCTCAGGAAGTGTGGACTGGGTGAGTGGACAGTGAGGTGTATTGAGAACTGGCTGAACAGTGGCACAGGGGGTCGTTGGAGGCCTTGGTGTCCCCCAAGGTTCAATACTGGGCCCATCAGTGACTTGGATAAAGGGGCAGATGCCTCCTCAGCAGGTTCACTGGGAGGAGTGGCTGATCCCCCCCTAGTCCTGTGCATCCCTTCAGAAGGACCCTGCAGGCTGGAGAGATGGGCAGGGAGGAGCCTTCTGAAATTCAACACAGGCTAATGCAGGGTCCCACATCGGGGGAGAAACAGCCCCATGCACCAGCACAGGCTGGGGATTGCCTGCTGGAGCAGCTCTGTGGAAAAGGACCTGGGGATCCTGGTGGACATTAAGCTGTTCCTGAGCCATCAGTGAGCCCCTGTGGCCAAGAAGGCCGATGGGATCCTGGGGTGTGTTAGGAAAAGCATTGCCAGCAGGTCGAGGGAGGTGATCCTGCTCCTCTGCTCAGCCCTGGTGAGGCACATCTGGAGTCCTGTGTCCAGGTCTGGGCTCCTCAGCTCAGCAGAGACATGGAGCTCCTGGAGCGAGTCCAGAGGATCACAACAAAGATGATTAAGGGATGGGAACATCTCTCTTACAAGAAAAACCTGGGCCTGTTCAGCTTTGAGAAGAGGTGACTAAAAGGAGACCTCATCAATGCCTGCCCATATCTGAAGGGAGCATGCCAAGGGGATGGAGCCAGGCTCTTCTCAGTGGTGCTGAGCAGTAGGATAAGAGGCAATGGGCAGAAACTAATGCACAGGAAGTTCCACCTGAACATGAGAAAGAATTTTTTTACTGTGTAGTTGACCAAGCACTGGAACAGATCATCCAGAGGTTGTGGAGTCTCTTTCACTGGAGACATTCAAGAATGACCTGTATACAATCTCGTGCCATGTGCTCTAGGGGCCCTGCCTGAGAGGAGGGCACCTAGAGCTTGGGCCAGATAACCCAGTGTGGTCCCTTCCAATCTCATCTATTCTATAACTTTGTGATAACAAATTTCAGCAGATAGGAAATATGACTGTAACAAGAATGTGGAACAATGACCTAATTTTACCAAGTAACTGCAACCAAATGTAAGTTCATGAATTTGAAACCTAATAATTTGTAATAAGTAGGACAAAAAAAAACCCTTCTCAGAGTTTTTAAGTATATTTTTTAGAAGCTGATTTTAAAAAATTAAGTGAAAATCTAGCTTTTTCAGTCTAGCTTGAGTGAGAAGCACCTTAACTATCAAGAGAAGCCTTACACATCACAATCCTTCCTAATGCTAATGAATGAATGATGAGATAAAATTTATTGGTATAATTTGGTCTGTTTTGCTAGAACAAACTCATTTGGTAAGGAGCCACGAGAACTCGTATCGTGTCAGGATTTCACATTGCATTGAAGTGACTAAACACAGAATGTAACATCCATCTTTCAGCCAAAATGGAGATGGATGACAACCTGCTCCATCAACACTGACATCATCTATCTTTAAGACTAATTTTTCAAACATCAATAGGAAAAGAATCAAAATAATATATTTAAAAACAAAAACAAGTTCACAACCTTGCAGGGAAGTGAGGGGTTTCATGAAAGGAAAAAAACACTGTCTTTCTCTGCTGCTTTCTCTTTGTGAGTCATACTCTGGGAGTGGTACCAGAATGGCTTGTTGTCCTATTTCTATGGAAAAAATCCTTGAGCAAGTTCATTCTTGATTAAGTTAGCATGGTGCCAAGCAAATATAAAACACTGCATCTTTGATTCTGTGTATTCTATTGTTCTGATTGCTCTGGGGGAGGGAAGCAATCTCATGGTTTTGTTAACAGTGCTTCAGCACTGGCTTTGCTGTGAACGGTACTGGCATAACATTTCCTTATGTTTTTCAGCTTCACTGAGGGAAAATTTTTTGATACAATTTAAGGATTTCATTTTTCAGTACACCAGCTAATGCTGTGAATTAATATTTACACCCCAGTTCTGAGAGCTCCTTCCTGCTCCATGCCACATCCATTATTCATTTAACTGTGCCAATAAGGCAGATCTTTGAAATTACATGGATTCCTACAAACAATCTGGATTATAGGTAACTCTTCTTTCAAAAAAGATTGAGGAAGTAAGTGAGAAGAAAATAGCTTGACTACAGAAGCAAGCACATGTCACTGAATTCAGCACTGTGAACTGAAGCTGCCATAGATAAGTGGGGTAATTTCTGGTGTTAATTTTTCCCCACAATATAAATGTGACCTATTTAAGATTAAGTAATCTTTTAGGAACGTGTTAATGTGAACAGAAAAAAAAGCTACCTTCCATTGAAGTAAAAAGGCCTGAATTGAAGTGTTATGATTGTATAATCACTTCACTATAATTGGTAATATATTGTTTCCCAGATAACACCTTTTCTCATTTTCAGCTTCATAATCCATTTACAAAGATAAGACAATCTGGTTAGTTGCAATGTAGTTCCTATGTAGGCCTTGATGCCTTGTGGATAATGAAATTTAAATTGAAAATAGTAGTCTACATTTGCTTATTTGTAGTCTACTTTCGGTAATGTGATAGTTTACTGAGTAAAACATCTCTTTTACATATGTAACTGCTGAGCTTACATCTTTGCACATAAAGAAATGGCAGCTTCCAGACTCACAATGTTAGGCTTACAGTGTTAATTATGAAGGGAAGAATGGGGAAACTGAAATATTTGTGATGGGAATAGACATTTTTTAACAGGATAATAATGCAAAAGAGAAAAATTCTTTCAATAGGGAAGGCTGTATTTAATCATGAAGTGAAGCAACAAAGGCTTTTGTGCTTCTGACACTTTCTGCTGAGGCAACTCAACAGAGAAAAAAACTAAACTTCTAACTTTCATTAAACACTTTTAGAAATGATGAGTGTATACTGAGAAGCCTTCAGCCACCTGTAAAAATGCAAGTACAACATTTAAGACTTCCTCATTTAATGTGGTAGATACTTCTACTATAATACCAAATATTGTCCCAATCATGTGCCTGTCATGCAAACTGGATGCTGCACTAGAAAGGAATGCAATAGAATTGTTTGGTTTCAGCAGGAGTGTTATTAAATTGTCCCCTCCCTTTTCCCCTGTTCCCATTCCCCAAATCACTACCAAAAAACAGCCAAAATAAAATTTTAGATGATGCAGTGCAATTGTTTTTTTTCTTTCAAGGTCTAACTCCCCTCATCTGCACTGTCAAAACTTCACAGTTGCATTAAATGTGGTGAGATCTATTTGTGATAATCGTAATACAAATTACAATCTGCTGATTTTATTGTTAAAAATAAATTTAATGACAAACTGGGATACAATTGAATGCATGTGAACCGAGGAGCCCATCCTTAATATGTCTATCTGCAAAAACATAGCTCATTAGCGAGAGTGGCAAAAATCCAAAATCAGAGCAATAAATAGCAAATTCAGTGCAATCTGTTTCTGTGTTACTACTATAGCTGCAGCCAAGTGATAGACAAAGGGAGGTAAACATGTTTCTTTCCCTTGGGAGAATGGAGGGTGAGGGGAAAGGAGAAAAAAAGTTAATTCAGAGAGTCATTCTTATTCTAGCAGGTGATTTGTTCACTTAGCAATTAAGAAAATGAGAATCATATTCAGTAAGAATTAACTCTGAAAACTATAACATGCTTGACATAGCCCAGTGTTTATAAAAAGGAATTACCAATAAACCTTAGCCAAATTCCACTGCATCCATGAAATACTGTGCTCTTTTGTCACAATAAAGTAAATCTGTTTTGAGTTCTCATTTATTGTGTTGTAATTCAATAGTGTCCAATTATGCTGGCTTAAGTGAGACCAGAACCAGGCTAATTTTATTTGATTATTGACTGGATTGAGAAATCACAGGCTGAAGTTCTATGGTCTATGTTCTATAGGCACAACTTCAACGTTATTATCTTAATAATTCCTCAAAACCTACTACATATCTTTTATATTCTTCATTCAAAAACCCCAGACCTTTTTCATACTGTTCATTTCAGAAAAATCTGTAGAAAAACACACATTATACCTGGAAGAAAAAATGATTGCTGAATCTTGACATTTTCTTACATCTCTGAACTCATCTTGTAAATCTAAAAGTTTTTCAGATTGAACCACAAAGCCCCAGTACAGCCAGGAGCTGGAGTGCATTTAAATATTATTAGATCATAACGCACTGAATAAAAGCAGATGACTGAGCAAATAGAGCCATAGCTGGGCTGTGAAGTACTTCTTGCTGAGATTCAGAATTACATTATGCAGCAGCCCTTTTATGAAAATAATCAACTAATTTTCAGAAATGAAGCATCATATGTAGATTTTTTATAATCATGCCCATAGAGAAAGCTGGAATTTATCCCATACATGTGGTACTCTGCCAACTTCAGTAAGGCATGGTTGCCAGCTTAAGACAGATTTAATATAGCTTGTACAATGTAGAAAAATTTCAGTTCCATGCCAGGAGTATCATTATAATGAGAATCATTGTCAAAAGATAAGAATGCATTTTAGTGTGAGAAATCACATCTGTTGTCACTTTACATTGCCGTTATAGAGCTTTACACAGTATTTTTTGAGTCTATTTCAATTCAGTCACCATATGTAAAGCTGCAATATCGTTTTTCATTACTGGGAATAAAAACAGTTAATCTCTAAAACCACTATGAATTCTACCTTTTCCTGAGATTCTTCCCCTTGAAATCTTCCTCTGTCAAAGCTGATGTATAAATTGAAACAAAGTTTCATTCATCCCTTGATCATTCAAGCTAAAAATGTATTTGAGATTGCATTTGATATAGAAACATTGAAAAATATTTTAAAATCAAATTCTGCTAATAATCACGTTTCCCCAAATAGTAACACGATTCAAGAATTCTGCAACTTCCAACTCCTTCTCTCTTAAAAAAGAGAGTCCTTCTCTCTTTTAGCATTGAACTGATGATGAAAGTATTCTGCTTTTAAACTAAAAAGTCTTAGGTAAAACTCATATGAGAATATATACTTTCATTAACTCATTCTCCTCTCTAAGTTTCATTCTGAACTTCTAGGGGAACATAAGGATATTTTTATATTACAAACACAGCATTTTGGCTGCAGCTCTTTGTTTTACAAAGAGGATGAGCACAGTACCAGAAGGCTAAATACGACCTCATTCTAAGATAAGGTTGACTCTCTCCTGTATCCAGAACTCATCTTGTCAAAGCTGATTGTAAATCAAGAAAGAAAAACAGATGACAGAGCTGGCTTCACATGGTTTATGTCCACCTGAGCCAACTGGTTTTTCAGGAATTGATAATATTAAAATCTTAGGGCATGTTTGTTCTTGTTAAAGGATTAAATTAAAGTAAGACTTTCTTTAAGAATTCTAGTACCATACTTATTTTTTCTTTTTATATTATATCAGTAGACATATTGACCAAGTTGTATTACATCTATCACAATTTAGTCTTCTAAAAGGCTCTACATATTTAAATGCAAATTTTGGTTTGGGCTCTAACAGTGATAGAAGCAACTCAAAGTTTAGATTGAGTTATAAACTCTCACAAATCCCTCAATCTTTTGTTAAACACACACATGTCCTGTGTTTACCTTGTATTCAGGTCTAAAAACAGATTTGCAGTTTTTCAACAATCATATTCAAACCATTTTGTCCCTATCTGCTATGAAGGCAAACCATTTCTCTTCTAGATAATGTTCACTACCATGCAGCATATGAACCACATTCAGAACATCAGTGGTGAAGGAAAAGAGAAAGGTTTGGTATATTAAACTAGACTTAAGGATCATAAGACCTAGGACCCAAGTGTTCATGAGTGAGTTGTCCATTTGTAATCCTTAGAAATATAATTTCTCTTCCACCAAAACATATTACCAATCTTTTATTTCTTACCAAGAAGTGTCTAGGTATGCATCAAGTTTTTGGTTTTTTTTAATTGCCAAAATTACAAATGGAAAAACAATTACCCACATAGGTTTATAAGTGTATGGAAACAAAATGTTTTAATGCTTTTGTGCCTAGCTACATCTAAACATTAACTATTTAAATGTTTCTGGAACAGTAAGGATTCTCCATCAATCAAGTGGAGAGGGAATCCCATTTTGTTGTGTAGCTCACACAAAGTAGAAAATGGCTAGCTGAACTACCCAAGAAAATAACTCAAAATAGAATTAAATATTTCTTTCTTGAAAGCTTTGTCACAATTATCATTAAACTATTTACGTGGGTATGTTATTACCATTCTTCATTTTGACATGTCTTTGACAAATATTTTTTAATATTTTAGAGAAAAAAGTCAATCTGCTTAGAAAGGAACTTCAAAATCAAAAGGTCGAAATAAGCCAAATTTTCTATTTACCACATTTTAAGAACAAAATTTACACCTATCAGTTCCAGTAGAAATGAATTTTTTTCAAAGATTATAATTTTTTTTCACTCCTTTTACATATACACATGCCACTCTAATACTATCACATTCAATGATTGCAGTTTTCCTTCAGGAGGTAAGTGCACTATTTCACTCAATAAATCAAGACAGGCAGTTTTGAGGAGTCTTCAGGACAGAAACAAGGAAGGACTCTACATTTTCCAGCATAGTATAATAATGTTCCAGATAAATATAATATGCATTAAAGGCAAAAAATACATGCATTACATTAAGAGATGGAGACAAATTTCAAATACAGGTAAATTAATCTGGAGTCTCATCTTTGTTGCAATTATTTAGAATGAAGACCCATACTGCCTGTTGCAAGGAAGATAAAATACTAAAATAGGGATTTCTTGTCACAGCGGCAGCACAGGGATTAGGACAAGTGGCTTTCAAATAATCAGGTTGCTGCCACTTCAGTTTAAGGTTTCAAAGTTGAAAAATCCGAAAGCGATACTCATTCAAAGTTTTTAAAAGACATTTCAGAATACTCATTCTTCTGGGCTTTTAATCTTGGTGGCCTTTTCCAAAGTTTTTTTATGTATTCTTCAGAACAATAATTCTGCATTCCAGCTCACCCTAATGGAAATTAATGCTAATGATATAAAGCTTTTTGCAGTGCATCAGAAAATCACACACTGAAAATGTAAAGGAACTGTCAAAAGGGACAACAATTTGTAGCTCCAGCTGAGCCTGATGTGTTTGGCATTTCTGCAAAACAGGTATCTGAGTTATCGTAAGTGAATGTATTTGAGATTAGGAAATACAGTGATATAAATAAAAAATCTTCAGTTTAGAAGAAAAATACTCAAACCTTCATCACACCTTTAGTAAAATGGCAAAAGAAAGCTACAGAATTACACTGAGAGGTGTCCAAGGCATTGCAAATAAAAACAAAACTAAGAAATAAACAAACTAGTCAAAACCAAAAAAATAAGTAAACTATTTAAAACACAGTAAATAAAAATACAAAATATATATAACTGCAGGTAAGTATGATTTTAGATGTTAATTCTTCAATAAATTCTGCAGACAACACAGAAAAAAAACTCAACTTATTTAATTTCAAATTTCCCAGGCAGAACAGTTCTGTATTGTAGAACTGCAGAAAGAAGTAAATTCCACACAGTAGTTTGTTTTTTACTCTCTTTCTGACATAAATTACACTAACAGTGAACTATTCAAATGTAGCTTCCTTCAAACACTATTTATCAGAGAAATTCACAACAATTAAACGTCTCCATAATATTTATGGAGGCTACTTGTTTTCCTGGGGCGCCAAAAGTCTGGAGAACAGTTGGGTCAAACAAACTGCAGCCAGTGTCAAACAATAGATAATGGAGCATAAGCACTTGTACAGACAAACATCTTCCTTGAGATTGCTCCTAGTTAAATAACACGGCTTCAAATAATATCTGAATTATGCTTGGAGGGTTGAATGGCTGGAATTCAACTGTCTCTTATTCTGAAAAACTTATTAAATACACAGCAACAAAATCATGCAAAAATGCTAAATGATAATGATTACAAACATGAAATCAGTGTTGTTCATCAGTAAAGAAGACAAGAAAAAGCACCTTTTTTTTCTTTTAACATTGGAGCGATATTTATAGAACTGCTAATCCTGAAACAAGGAAAGCTTTAATATCCATGTTATTTTAATGTTTTCCAGCACATGATACTTCAAGGTGTACTGGCTTTTCTGGAACATCTAAAATCAGACATATTTCCATAAATTGTCAAAGAGACAAGAAACTTAGGAATGCTTTTGTCATTTCACAACACTGACTCAGATGAGCATACCTCTCTTACTCATTCAAAAGAAAGCCTACTAAATCTCATTACAGTCCAGCTTCATGTGCAGACCATAAACAGCACACAGCACAATTGCAGCTAATGAGTATTCATTCTCAGAGCATTCACTTCAAGAAGAATAAAAATTTTAATAAAGTACTTTTCAGTTTTGTTTTTTTTTTTGGATTTGCAGATCCACGAGAAAGGGCATTATAGAGCCAAGGCAAACAACAGGCTTGGGTGGGTTTAGAATAGAGTTCTGCAACTGCTGGTTACAATTACCCAGCAGTACTTGACTGATTCATCTCAGGTGCAAATAAATGATTACAATTGTCCTGAATTAGCCCAAGCACACAACACGGATGTTTATACTGGCCTTCTTTCAGGCCAGCTATTTGTAGGCTACAAAAGCACAGATGTTATCTGTGCATAACAACCCTGGAGTGACGTGGGCAGTACTTGATTTTCATAAAATCTGATGCTTAGAAAGAGGTTGTATATAATTATAACTCAAAGTTAGCCTTTCAAAAATACAGGAACAAAATTGAACCCTCAGAATAAGTTCATATTGCATCAACACTTTCTGTCATACTTTGATTCAATACTAGGTACCCTAGAACTGGATTTACAATAGCATAGAATCAAGGACTTAAAACAGATGCAAGACCATGATTGTTTTCTTAGAGAGCTGCTCAAGTAGGACCATCTCCTGTTGGAGCCCTGGACCTGCTGGCAGGCACAGAAAGCATGAAATTCTCTGTGTCCAGGGTTCCAACAATCTCCTTTAACTTCAGGTAGTCCCATCCTCAGACAAATCCCTGTTGTAAGGCTGCAACTAGGTATGAAAACACAGAGGGAATACAACCTAGGAACAGATAAAGTTCAAGTTTACAGTAAGGGCAAAAAGAAAAAAAAGTTATTGCTCTTTTTACCAAAAAAAAAAAAATTCCTGGGTGGTATTCAAAACCAGTCACACTAGAACAGCTAAAAAGAGCATGGAGCCAGAAATCAGAGTTGGGAAGCAAGAATGCATCATGGGAGACAACTTAATCCACTGTACCTGCAGAAAATGATCACCTTTTAGGGATAATACATCTGACAAACTCACTCCACTCACAGAAAACCCACCACTTTGGAAATCATGTTTCTAGCAGAATCCACAGGAATAAATATAATATCATGTTAATACCACTTGACTTCACAAATGAAATTACATATGCTGGCCAAAAGTCAGAATCACACAAGCTTTTAGGAGCAAGTCCCACAGTCCTTTAAAATCACTCTTCTTTGCATACATGTATTCAGGAAATGTGTCTATGCTGTGAGCAGCTGCAGACTTGAACAGAAACTGAATATGGTAGCTCGTCACAAGTCTAAGCAGTTTTTGTAAAAGAAAAGAGAGGTCGGGGAAAAGGCTGGCTTCTTCAGTCTGCAGCACTGCCTGACTAATTGCAAAGCTTTATGGACTGTGAAAACTGAGTCACTTCATTGTCAGCTGTAACTTTATAAGTGATGTACTCAATTTCTGTTTAGCTTCCCTTAACCACACAGGGTGCAATTTTCCCTCCTTTTAGTCATAACTGCTCAGTTTTTCCCATCTCCCTAGTAAAATGGAAGGATTTACTTTGTATTAAATTCTGACTGCCTCTACAGATCCTCCTTATGAAGCCTTGTTTTAAAAGTTCCACAAATTGCATTGGTGACCTTAAGTATGCAATGAAATTGCATCGGAAGGCAGTAAAGGAAAAACAAAAAACCAAAAACCTGCTGTTGCCAGAGAAGGAATAAAGAAGTCCACCACTGTGCAGTCTGTGGGTCAAGCTGAGCCTGTTTGGTCATTAGCTGGTTGGTTAGTTGGTTATTTTCCATCCTTTTGAAAGGCTTTGAATGTCTGGAGAGGGGTTTTGACCAAAAGAAACCTTTCATGTTAGATACAGTACAGTAGTACTGGAGGACTCGCTACCATAGATCTTACACCTATTTTGCAGTCTTATTTGTCAAATAGTCTCCAGTAAATGGCAGCAGACATCATTGCAACCATATTGTTCTAGCTTTCCTCCAGAGATTATTCCAGGAGTAAGCCAGATCAGACAGAAAACACAAACAAAATGGAACAGTACTAAATGGGTTCACTTCTAAACGATTATTTTGACATCTTACAGGAAAAAATCTGTCAGGCACAATTTTGATAAACCTGAGGTTATGTTTCTCTTTCAGATGTATGAAGTGAATGCCTATTTTTATTATAGCTTCCACTGGTAACTATGCAATTTCAGTATTTAGGCATTTGCATTTTTCTAACCCTATATAATTAGCAAGACAAAAGGCCTTTTTTTCTCCTATCCAGATATTTTGACTTCACTCTGTTGTGGAGGTGGAGCAGAACCTGGAAGTTACATGTGGGAGGGCCATATGAACTCTGAGGTTTTGACCCACAGCTCTGAGAAGCTGTGGCAGGCTTCAGTGTTCAGCAGCTAAATTAGACAATGAAGTTTTTAAAGAAACACTTACAATAATTGGTAAGTAATCGAGGACGCCCCACACAAGGAGTTGGCAGGAGTTCAAAATAAGAGGAAAGTATTTGTGTAGTCAATTATATACAATCTCTTTCTAAGCAGATATCTGAATAGAATACTTATAAGGTGAATAGCCACAGAAAATACCTTTTAGGAAATTTTAGAAGTGTTGAATGTAGCATAAGTACAGTCAGATGCCTAAGCTAAAAAAAAATACAGAATATAGAAATTTAATTTCAGTTTAGTAGTAGCTTCATAAAATGTTATCTTTAATCTCCTTTCCATTGTCTCTAGATATAATACTTAATTTTAATTGGACACATATGTGAGGGATGTATGAACATGTTCATTTAAAGGTCTAATGAGGAATCTCAGTATGTTATTGCATTATTCAGGAACTCAGACACCTGTAAACACACTGCTACTGTTCTTACTGGTATCATAGGCAAAAGATGGTTTGTGCACCACTCCTTCAATTTGCAATCATTTCTAGTACAGTTTTCTATCAGCAGATCAATTCACCCACAGTAAACTGGAGGATCAGCATTTATTCTAAACTATGAATAGCATTGATACATGGCAGAAATTGCAAGAAAAAATTAGCATGAACCTGAAAATTAATTATATGCTTATTATCTATACGATAATAATGGAAATACCTTTCTAACAGTAAAATAATATGACTGGATAAAAAAGTTCTTTAAATAGCTAATGTTAAGTAGCTAAAAACCTAGACTTCTTGAACATTTGAGGTTTGTCATATTATATGTTTAATCAGATACATATTTCTAAGCTACAAAGTTATAATTATAAATTGCTTATCTGATTGCTCAGGAGCAGAAACAGACTTTGGTTTCAAGAGCAAAAGAAGTTGTTCACAATTTATAATAAAACTATTCTTACTGTAATCATAGCACTAATGAGATGCATATCAATCAACAGGTCCATCATCATTTACCTTCCATTTTCTGTTTAGAGCATTTCTGAAATCAACTTTAATTTTGCTTAAAGTCCACCTGTCATTTTGATTACTTTTAAAAGCTTATGAATTTATAGGAAAATTTTCACATTACAAGAAAGTATAAATAGGCAACATTATAAGTAAAAACTACTTGAAGCATATATCCATTTGTTCCTGATGTAGTTAGCAGTGACAATTTGTCTTGCTACTTTTTACCATAGGTATCCACCTGCAATTCTATCTCTTCTCCTCTTTTTGTTTGTTCAGTACTCACAAAAATATAAATCTTTATATCATAATATGTTCTGTTTGGATAACCTCTTCAGTTAAGCTTTACTGAACTACCATAGTTGAGGCAAACAGACCATAGAAACAAGGGCAATAAGAAAACATGAAATACAGTGTAAAATAAAATGTAAACAAGCAACTCATTAAAAGAAAGGAAAGACTTCTGTTATATCTGGTTCTGGAAATTGTTCTACTGCTCTTCCACCAGTATCCATGGACCTAGTGAAGGAATGACTGTTCTCTAAATAAAATTACCCATTCTGGTCTGTTTTAGACCTAACTAGGCTGTTAATCTGGATTCAATTCAATGCCTGTAAAAAAATTCTATCTTCTGATAATTCAGCAAGAGCACAGGAAGCCATTTTTCTAGTCTCTTTGACATCAAGCCAAATTTCCCCAAATCAGTGAATAAAACCCCTTTTTGTCTCTACAAAATGTGTGTGCGTGCATTGCTGGATCAACAAACTGGGTGTACATGTCAGTCCCTTTTAGTGCCTAAAACAGCTTAGACTCTTCTTCCTGGGGGAGAGTTGAATGTGGAGGAAAAGAAAGGAAAGAAGGAAAGAAGCTTATGACTGTTTTCCAAATCCCTTTTGCCATACAAGTTAGCACAAATTAGTTTTAAACAGTGGTGGCAATAACACAGTCTCATTTTAAAACAGTAACAATTTCATGAAGTAGTCTATACGATCCACATGTAAATTTCAAGTCCCCAAATTCCTGGAACCCTGGACTTCAACTTTTCCCATTCAGACATTTTTCTGGCCAATTAGAGAGAGTTCTAGCAAATACAGATATTTATGAAAATCAAGTTATTTACTCACTAATGAATTCAAAGCTCAGAAATGAAACCTACCCCTAATACTATGTCCAGCAGTGATGATGGTAGTAGAAGCTACTTGCAAAGGTGTCTAAGATGTCTACTTGCAAAATAAAATAAGATGGTGGGGTGGTGTCTGCCTGTTCTGCATTGACATTGAGTGAAGTGGCAAAAAGACAAAATAGACCTTAAACAGACTGCACACGATTTCACACAGTGAGTAACAATACAGAGTTAAGTCAAGTCTATGTACTGATTAGGGAGAATACCAAACCCTGCAAGGCCAGTAAGAATAAAGTCTTCTGCTTTAAACCTGGTTCTCTGCATTCCAAATCAAAATTCTCTTTAAAAGCTGCTTTTTTTGGAGCTCCCTACCATGCTCTATTACTAGTGGAAGACAAAACTCTCCTAGACAGCAAATCATCTGCATCTATTGACACCATAATACATTTAAGCTGGAGACTTGTTTACTGTCTAAAGTAAGATTCCATCAAATAGAGAATGAAAGGTTGTGGGAGTAAAGGTGTAATTGGTGGCATTTAAACAGGCTGAGAAGGACCCACTTGGCTGGGCTGTGACAAGGTGTTTTTTGAAGTGGAAGGTACACAACACTTCCCTTCAGTCAGGCAGCTGGAATTCCTGCAGTGGCTTTAATCGCTTTTGTTTTTAATCTTCTGCATAATAGAGAATTATAAAAGCCACACTATTATATGAGTTATTTAGCTGTTCCTTGTTATTTGTTTTTGCTTTTTCTATGAACTACAAAACATTAGAAGCTTGCAGTCTGCATATTGAAAATATCTTAATTCAAAAACCAGAAGCTACAGTCAAGAAAGAAATTTACACAATTCATTTTCACACATCTTGTTTCACTCAGCTTGTGTTTTATACATTCAGACATCAATAAAATCAGCACCAATGCTAAGGATCAAGTTATGAAATTCAAATTAATATATTCTCTGCCAGAAAATGTCCTTGTTTGCAGCACTGCTGCAATTCCAGCATAAGAAAAACAGAGTGGGATTTTTACTTGCCATACAGAAGTAAGAGCTTGGCTGTAAAGCACCATAAACCAAATAAAAGTTATATGTCATTTTAATTTTGTTCCAAACATCCCAGCCTTTATTGCAACACTTAGGTTAGCAGGATCTATGAAAGCCTATAGAATAGAAAACCTATAAAAGGCCCTTTCATTCAAGCTGCGACAATAGCCAGCTTTTCTTATTGGGTATTCAAATAAGGATTTTCATTCAACTTTAAGAGCATTCAACTCACCTATCTTCTAGAATAATCTCTATTTCACAAAAATAAATGAAAAAATATCCAACAAGCCAACAACAAAAATACCCCAAGACATATAAGGTTAAATGAACTTCTGCTGCCAAATTCATAACTAAAAGTCTACTATGAAAAAAGATGAAACACTAAGAGAAAATTACAGGTAATTTTAAGTAAGGGTCTACTGTACAGATTTTTAATACTATTCAGATAGTTACCTAAGTGAAATCCAATGTTCTTTTGGAAATAATGACCTGTTTGCAAGAAGATAATCAGCACTCTTGACTGGCAAAATACCAATAAACTGTGTTGAAATCACATGAAAATTATGTCAGTCTGTGGACTCTATCAGCAAGAACAGATTCAGCTTCATAATTCAAACCATGAAGTCTTGACTTCAGTGTAAATATACTACTGCACACTACTTTAAAAGCTCCATAATTTGGCATCATATGTAATTTCATTAACAGTTCCCATCTCTAAGATGAAACAATTCTCCTGACTGTTTAAAAAGAATTCTTCATAAGTCCGATTATCTGGCAGTCCCACTTACCTGTCCTTCTCCCCTACCACATACAAACATCTAATTTGATATCTGTTCATCAACAAAATGAATTCTTTTCCTTAATGATTGATGTTTACACTATAAAGTCAGCTTGAGTATCTATTCTGAAAATTTAAACTCTTTGAAATTTCCCCATACACTGTTTATAATATTGATTAGCTAATGATTTCCAATTGACTAGTGAATAATTAAAATGAAGCCACTAGTAAGTTTGAAAAACAGTCAGCTGAGCACATATCTAATAATATAATCTGGGTTTTTTTAAATACAAGTATTTTAGCATCATCTTGTCACAACATTCGTGAGGTTGGCACCAAGCTGTGAAAGGTCGAAACACTTAAGCTCCATTTTACATTGATACACCACAAACTCCAAATATATTTTTAACTACTCTTAAAGAAGCATGAGCTTTATTTCTTGTACTGAGTGTCACCAATGTTTAGTTATTCGCATTAGTTTGTTTAATGGTACCATTCCAGAGGCAGCTGAAAGGAAACATTTCAACCCAAGAGTCTAGTGGTAACAGAGACCTTAGAGAACGAAATCAGCAGTTAAGACCCGACACAAATGGAAATCTGCACAAATTGATGGAGGACTCCGGTAGCAAAACCTCAGAGAGAAAATGTGACATCATCAAATCATCAAAATATTTGCTCTGCTGCATACACTTTAGAGATTTTATGGGGACATTTTTCCCAAAGTGCATTATCTTTAATAGAGCGATGATAGGATTCAGAGCAAATATTCAAAAACATATCACAGAGAACTTATGATAAATCCCTGGCCACACCTGGAAAGGGACTTTCCAATCAAGCAAACCAATTTCTCTTTAAAAAAAGCAGATGGTGGAATCCTCTTGCCCACAGCCAGTTTGAGTCTCTACCCAATGTACAGGGGAAATAGGCAGTGCCCCAGCTGACACATCTAATCCCCCACACTTTAAATAATCTGTTTACCTTTAACAGCTGAGGCACTGTTTAGCATCTGTGGAACACCTTTAGCAACCCAGGATTACAAATCTTTCCAGCAAAAACAAAATAGTGCCATTTCTTTGTTTCAACAAGTATAACATGCATTTATTTTTAATAACCTGACATCTGCTTTCAGATCAAAAATCTGGCAAATACTGAAAAGATGTTGACATTTGAGGGGTTTAGGATGCACAAGTTTGATAGAGTTTCTCTATGACAAGTTGCAGATGTTTATTTACCTATCATTTGCACCGAAAGTCTACATGAAAATTGCATTTGAGAGCAGTGAATTAGACACAGCAGATACATAGTGGTCCCCTTAAATACTCCTTCAGTTAGTTTCTAGCATTACTGAACATCAAAATAAGTGACAAAAAACAGACATAGCAGCTAAGCACCTTTTAATATAGACTTCTTTACCTTCAGTCTTCAAGGCAAACTATTAGCACTTCCTATAGAATTGCAATAATATACTTACCTATACATACTGACAGCAATGACGGAACAGCTCCAGAATTTCTGCTTCTGAAGATAGCATTCACAAAATCATATCAGAGATATGGAAGTGCTAACTTGGAAGGACTTACCTGCATTTCAATTTGGATAATGACTCTCATTTCTTATACATCTTTTAAAAGAGATGACTGAACCTAATAGAGAGTCTGACATTAATCTAAGTACCATCGTAAACCAGAATGATGTACTGTATTGTGGGAGCAAATGCTGTTCACAGCTTAAAGATAGCTCTCCCGTTTGCTAATTAGACATTTTAACAAACAGAAGAAAATTATCTTTCCAAAGGAACAGAACAAAAGCCAAGGAGACAAGCTACTCACATTCCTTTGAGTCGTTGCCACATTTTCTCTGCATGTCCTCCTATTTGGTACTGTACAGAAGCGCTTTCCAGTTCCCGAGTTGTTTCCGTCGCTCGAGCCCCCATCGTTATTGTCCTACAGTGATACAGTTACAGTCAGGCTCAGCAGCAAGTAAAAGCAGTCCTCAGTCCACTACAAATTTCAGAAGATCCACGCATGTTAGACAGTAGCTGCTGTCATAGCAAAACACATCAGAATTACAACAGCTGAGGGACGATCCTGCCTGAATCGCTATTCACTTTGACAGACAAATCCACTCTTCCCCCCCAAGCACAGAGCAAGTACACACAGCTCCTCTGACCTCACGAGTCTAATCCATACGGGAGAGCCAGCTACTTATACTACTGACTGCTCAAGCTCCTTTCTCATGCACTTTTTCTGCTGTAGGAATACACACAGAAACACAAAGGATTCCTTAAAATGGACTATAATTCACTGCCATGCAGGATAAATGTGAATGGCTCTAACAATCCAGAAGGAAAGAAAGGCTGGTTTCTGCTTTGCAGGTTGGAGAAACAGGCTGCAATAGGAAAGCAGATGGTAGATGCCAGTATCAGCCACATCACCCTACAAAAAGAGTGTATGTTCAAATGCCAGAGCTTCCCTCTCTTTAGTTGATCCTGAACTGTTTCTTATTGAATAAATATCTACCAGCCTGTCAATAAAAATATGACTGTACAAATGCTAAGTCAGTAGCAAAGACACATCTAAATCCCTGCAGAAGAGAAATCAGCGAGTGCTACAGGTTGTTATTGAAGGAATATGCTGTAATGATGACTGTTCACCTTCTCCTAGCAACTCCACACAGTAGGTAACTGTCAATTTAACTGGTGGAAAATGCAGCAGCTGCAAGACAGCCCGCTCTGCAAATCCTCTGGGACAGAAGCATGTGTGTCAAAATCTGATGCTGAACTGTGTGTGTCTGCCAGCAAAAAAACAATTTAGTGTGTTCAAACAACAAAAGGGTTGAGGACTAATCAGTACATGAGCCATGCAGCAGATTGCCTGCTCTGCCTTCCAAGTGCAAATCTGAGAACCTATCTGTACAGCCAAAGTCGTGGCTTGGAGAGGGCAAAGGAGGGGATTTCCTTGCTGCTTGCTCAGTCACAGACCTGGGTTTGCAGAGTGCTTCTCTACTCTGAAAATAGCACCTGTCTTTTTTAGTGAGTAAAAATGTTCGTTTCTGAAGCAGCAGCCAAATAATCAAATATACCCCAGACTTGTTTCAGTGATCGTGTTCATTTCAATCAGACTGAGAGTGGTGCAAGAAGCCAGGCAAGAGGAGGGGGCCAGGAGGGAGTAAACCTGTCAGCTTTGTCAGCTACTGGTGCCACTGCCAGCTGGGAAGCTTTGGGTCCACATTGAAAAAGTGAGGATGAGTGTCCTCAGATGGCCACTGGAAGGAGTCTAAGGGTGAGGGAGGAATATTTCAGTATGGCTTTAATTAAACAGCTTTATCTGTGTTAAATTTTGCAATGAAGTGAGATAATGAGCATTCCTGTCTGATGCAATTGGCAGAAATGGATATTACTACTAAGTACTCATGTTCTCACAAAAAAATAAGAAAAAGGGGCTCGCAACTTTGAAATAATCTTAACTTTTAAGAATTTCCTAATCAATTTTCTTTCACTATGGCACTTTTTATGAACATTATGAATTACACCCTATGAGAGTTATAAACCAGTTTGAGTTCCATCTTTTGCACACTGATTTCAGGAGGATAATTAAACAGTACATTTCATTTGCTTCCATGGATTTAAGACATACACTATTTTAAACTGCTATTATTTCCCAGACTTTCACTGAATTTTTACTGACTCAGACATTTAAGAGTCAGTCCCATAAAATTCACTAATAATTTCTGAAAAAATAGTCACCGGATGAGTGAAATCACTTACAATTTTCAAACAGCATCATAAGACAAAGATGAAGAAATACAAATATGTATTTTCAAAAACCATAAGGCATTTATTTGGCCAAAGGCAGCAGTAGCACCTTTGAACCACTTAAAATCTTCCAAACTTTCCACTCCTGTTTTGCATGGAGTCCAACCAAAGTTTGTAAGAAAGAGTATAAATATCCTTCCATGGAATAATTAATAAGAATATCTCACACTAATCTGGGCTCTTCCTTGCCTTTTAACTGCCAAATATCTGAAGCAAAGCAAAGAAATTAAGTATTTATAGAAACCACATAAACCTCCAGGGACAGAGGAGAATTTTAAGGGCCTCATAAAGTATTTCCAGCTCTTGTTGTCCAATTCCAGAATGAAAAAAAAAAGTGGTGTTTGCAAGCTGTTCTCTCTCCCTCAGAAGGAATTCAGTAGTTGAAGATACATTGCGTTGATTTACTGGAGAAAACTATGAGAAGGCAATATTCTTCAGGAAGGAAGGAAGGAAGGAAGGAAGGAAGGTGCAAACTGCCCAAATTGTATCCCTGTAAATGGAGATACATCTGCTAATGTCACCAGAACTCCACAAAGGAAAATTGTAAAACCTCTTCTCCCTGAAGGACCCTGCCACTACAACAATGAAAATTCCAACAGCAAAAGCACCAGGCATGGGACGAGCATGGCATAAGCAAAAGACAAACACAGCAGCCATTGCTCCAAAGGTTTATCCAGAGAATCGATACAGCAAACCACCAGAGAAGACACCAAACAATGAAATTGTATCTCTGAAAATTAAAGAAAGAGCAGGAAACAAAAAAAGATAGATAAGGCATTTGAAAAATCAAGAAATTTGCCAGAATGTGTCCTGTAGTTCCCTAGGGGGACAGAAATAAACGATCCAAAAGAAAAGAGCAACCTTAAGTTATCTGGAAAACACAAGCAAAAGGCCCTCGTGGAGACACTGGGAAAGGAGAGACCTTTCCTCCCTTTAGCTTCCATGAATAATGCTCAGAGAATGAGGTAGCTGAGCCCACATCCTTCCTCTGGCTAAGTGGAGGGCAGGCACGAGGCTGAGAAGGACAGAGCCAAGGCAGTGCCTGCACAGCTCTTGCTGCAAGAGGTGATCCAGGGCCCAAAGGCCAGGAGCTGCTGGAAGACAGAGCAGCTGCGGCACACGGCCTGGATGGAGCAGCGAGGGCTCAGCTGGGGAACAGCAGCCAACCCCACCTGCTCAGAAATACTGACCTCTGTCCCTGCAGAACAAGCAGGGCAAACGAATACCAAACTGTGAGCAGCTACTTTAGAAAGCAAGGCAAATCAAGAAGGCTAGCATCTGAAATGAAGTTATCCTTCACAGTTTTCTTCTTTCCACTTCCTGTTCTTGAACCACTTTTCTGTTCTTGCTCTACCTAACCCATCATTTGTGCTACAGTCCCAGCAAGCTGTTGTTACAGTCCATATTCTGCCTAAAAAAAAAAAAATAATCTTTTTTGCCCTTTTTCTATTATTTTTAGATTTCAGCTTAAAATTTCCTCACTTAAGTCAACACACACTTCAATTAGCCAATATGGAGATACATTAAAACAGGAATAATTAACTTATTCACCCTTAATTATGGTGATAATAAAACTCTCCCAGTGACACTTAATCCTCAGATAAGAAGCTACACTTAATGAAAATTCAAACCAAGATCCTTTTCTTTTCTTTCATCTAGAAGTAATTCATTCCAGTAGTAATATCAATGCAAAGAAATAATTTTAAAATACATGCACCAGTAAAGAAATCAGATTGCCTCTTCAACATTGAGACAGACCTTTACAGTTATGCTAAAATCACACAATTGCAATGAAAAAAACTTACCTTGAAACTGGGAAAATCCTGCAGCTACACCAGTTAATTAGCTATAAGAAGAGGAAAAGGATCATGCAGGTTTTGATGAGGAAAATAAGAGCTTTATTTTAAAGACATTCTCGGCTCCTGAAGGGAAATTAAATACACTGTTTTGTTTGAAATTAATCTTCAAAATATCTAATTCATGACACATGGAAAATAAAGAAGTATCAAGAGACCTGCAGGGTGACTTGTCAAACTAATACCCATGCCTCCAAACGTGACAACACAAACCTCCCTGCGGTGGAACCGCAGGAGAGTCATGAACCAATTAAGAAATCTGAAAACATAAGGAAAACAAAACAAAACAAATCCTCAAAAAGATAAGATAAATTTATTGTAGTTAGTGACAGCAGGTGTTAGATCTGCATGCTGTATGTCCTGGCCCTGCTCTACCGAGCACTAATACACATTTAATTTTAAGCAGGTAAAGCATTGCATTTCTTTGTTGGGTAAGACGGGGTTCAGCAGCATTGTAAATAACAGAGTTAAACCAATGAAGAGCTGCTTGCTAGTGGATTCAAGTGCTACACGGTGCTTTGTAAACAGAACCTAAGATAGCAGGGAGATCACATCACTCAAATTCCACCCTTGCAGAAAAGGAATGGTTTGCTAGTCAGTGTTCTCCATGCCTCCTTTTGCCCGCCTATTGTCTATTGTATTTTTATTTGTGATGTGTAATCCTCTTCTGCACAAGCAGAGTTTCCAGCTTGCTTGCAATGTCCAAATATCTGAATTATTAATCAATAGGAAGTGCAACAGCAGAAGAATAAATATTTGGTCTTATTAAAGGTCATGGACTTTATTTAAATACATAAGTCTCCACCAATCTGACAGTGGGAAACTCTTGATGTTAGAGTAATCTTGGATTTTCAGATTCTCCACAGAATACATTAACAAAATTAGTACAGTTACATAATTGAGGAATAGCAACTCTGAAAATTATGCATATGGTCTACACAGTGTATTGGCATTGACTCAATTAAGTAGGCAAAAGATCTGGGATTGATATATTAACAGTGCTTACTTAGATGACCTATATAATGAGCCCAAACAGGGAACATTTTCCCATTTTTTCACTTTAGTATTTTTTGCTACATCTGATTTACTGTATTTCAGGCTTGCTTATATAATCACTAAAATATGTATATTCATTTATGTGTCCTTCAAGTACAAACTTTAAGTTTAGCAAGGAGAAAAAGATCCTTTTATTTGTTTGCTATGTGCACAGCCTGTCATATTGGTAATGAACATGGTGTCAAATTTATCAAAGCTTTTAGGCAATTAAAAATGAAAACGAATACCCACTAAGGCTTGCAAGTAAATTAGCCAAAAACTTCAGGGCACAAATAGATATATATTTGCAAACTTACCTATGACACATTAAGACCTTATCACATTTGATTTCTCAATACTGAAATTAGAAGCAACCAGCACCAAAGGCCTGTCACAATTGTGTGAGTGTTCACAAGTGCCAAGTCAGTTTGATTAAGGTAGATGTCTGAAATCTACATCCATGCTGTACCTCACTGCAGTCCACAGAATTTAGATGTCCAGGTGGTCTGTTAAACACATCTATCTTTAATTTGAATATGATCTTACACTCAATTTGGAATCATAAAATCATCCACTTAATTCAGTGAACCAAACAATCTGACAAATTCTAGGAGATGGAGAGATAGCAAAAAATGAATAAATGCCAAGATACATAATACATGAGAGATGTGTTATGGATAATTCTGAACAAAAAGAACTGCAGATGAAAACCTGCTACTGCATCAAAAGTAGAAAAACAGAATGAGATAAAGAGAGCATGTCTTGAGCAGCTGGACCTGGAAAGAGGCTTTAGAACCGAAGTTTGAAAACAGACAGCAGTCAATCAAGAAAAAACCAAACGTTCAGAAGAAAGTTTGTTGTGTGACAGTGAACGAAAGGAAGCAAGAAAGTGGTTCAAGGCAGGGTGATTAAACATCTTGACCTGCTTTGTAAGACAAATACTCAGTCGGCATCTACATCTTTCTCCAGTATATTTAAACTGGTCAGTGTAAGTCCACTGGTAATTTGAGCTGAAAGGTAACTTTTTCACACGTGGGAAAAAACAAAAAGGTAGCTTTTTCATACACGGGAAAAAACAGAAGTAGAGGCAAAGAATGGTAGGTCCAAAATAGTTTTGAGATTTTCTTCAGTCTTAATTCCCTTTAAAAGTGAGTCAATAATACCTGATTCACAAATTAGCCTGTTCAAACCTCCACACTCCAGGGAATTGTTACAGAATTTGAAATCTAAGGTCAGCTGAAAATGCCCTTTCTTAACATATTCTGAATTTTAACCTTAAGTTCAGCAAGATGTTTACCACATTTTGGCTTTTAAACACCTTAAAAGTTGAGTGTAGTATTGAACTGATGGGGAAAACTGTCAGCATGAGGATTTTTTTTTCTTCATTTTGCACACCAAAAGCCTTCCCAGTACCTAAATTACATATTACATTTTGGTCCTCAAATTCGCAAACCATTGTTTGGTCCCTGTGGCCTATCTTAAATGGAAATCTGCTAATTATTGCAGTATTAGAAGATAGGTCTATTGCTAAATTCTGATCAGCCATTATTGAGTTTAAAATCCATCTGAATCATTGCTGCATTATTCATAGAATTTCAGAAATTATGCTTTTCTATAGTTATACAACTAAGTTTTCAGTGAAAGACTGCATTTCATAGAGAAAATCATTTTGCAAAAACATTCAATATATTCAAGAAGTCTGGATTGCATTCTGTGAAGATAGAAGTATACTAGTGAATGTAACTGAAGCTAAACAATGCCATTTCATGAAAAAAATACCGACCTGGGAGATTTTTAGGAGGAAGCCTAAACCTCTCAAATTACAAAGTGCTCCTTTTCTGTCAACAGTACTTGTATTTGAAAATTAGATAGTTCAGGAGTGAGACTGTCACTGGGACAGTTGCAAGCATGAGTTCTCATGACATTTGAAAAGGCAGGCATCTGGCATGGCTCTGTTTGCTGACTCAGGACCCTGAGCAATAACGCTTTCCAGCACCTGCCAGTTGGGTAAGGTGTTATTCCTTCTCCCATTCAACAGACAAGTAAAGGAGCTCTCCACAAAACCTGATTTCCACTTACAGAAGAGCGCACAGCCAGAGGTAAAAAGGTTACAGTGTCAACTCACTCTCAGAGAAAGTGAGTCTACTTCTGGGGTCAAAATGTAAGCTGCAGCAGAGAACAAAATAAAGCAGGGAAAAAAACACCCCCTCTGCAGATGTCCAGTGCTAGTCTTGCTCAAGTGCTTTGCAAATGGTGTGGTCAGAGCAAAATTTCCTCACCATGAACTTTGCTGTGCTATGGCATCTTTCCAAACCAGTTAAAACTTTACCAAGTTATGTGACTAATGAGTTCTGAAGAAAAAAGAGCTTCTGGGGGCTAGTGAGGCTGATTGCTCAAGAGAGTTGCTAAAATTAGCAGAGGTTTGCACAGTTTTTATGTACAGAGAAATCTTTTTTTAATATAGCTTTCCCTGTCTCTTGGAAGTCTTGATAAAGAGAACCAGAGAAATTAAGCAGTAGTGGATAACAACTTCTAAGACAGTTTTAATATATGCTCACCTTGTATAAAAAATGCAGCTAGAAGTTATCTGAGAACTTTGTACCTGATGTTCTGAATTTCATAACTACCTTGTGTTGGTGTGGGAAGTTATATTAAACCATGAAGCAAACAGAAGAAAAATAGATAAACAAGAAGAAATATAGGTTATCCAAGTGCTATGACAAGTACACAAGACAAAAAAGTAGCAGTGCAAGTATAAGAACAGAACAAGACAAAGATTTCATCTTATGCTTGTCTTCAGATGTCAGACCAACATTTTTTGTGCTTTTCTAAGAGTGAAACATTCATGATTCATGTACTTATTAATGTACCACTTCTGAGATCTAAGAGATTAATTACAATAGGAAACCTAACAAACATTTTTCTAGCATCAGCAGCAAACTGCTGATTTTTCACACCAGAAATTCACACCACTTATGTATAATATTTTTTCAAAATAATAGCTCAGATCACAGACCTTTGCATAATAGAAAGTCTGGAGAGAGAAGGATGCAACAGTAGGATAAAGGCTACCTTTATGCTTTTTTCAACATTACACACCAGTGAATCCTCACCTGTCAATAGCCCACAGAAAAACAAGACTAAAGCTACATAGGTGCAACATAGCCAGCCTGGGCTTCTGCAAGAGTGGGAAATTCTTCACTATTCCACTTACCTTATCTGATTGGTCTCAACCAAGAAATTCTCACAGTATTGGGATGGTTAGCAGCACTGGTGAAAGAAAAGTGCATGCAGAGGTGAAGATATGGTCTGGAAAAGTAGGGATGGTAAAGATTCCCAGGTATCTTCTGTGGAAGGCATTTTAAAAATAATTGAGAAGAGCACTTTAACTTTCCTATGTGAGGGCTTGTCCTGAGGGTTTCCAGTCCCTAAGCCTCCTAGAACACACTGTGGGAATGAAGCAATACATGCTGTAGAGAGATAAAGGGAAGGAATCCCTTGCGAATAAGCGAATCCGTGAGATTGGAGGCATCCAAAGGTGCCAAAGGAGCCAGACAAGGTCCTTGTGAGGCTGCTCTCTACCATCTATGCAACAGTAAGGGAATGGGGGAGCCCACAGTAAAGGAGGCTCAGGGGTTCTTTACTGCTCCCCAGCTGCAAGGACCTAGTCAAAGGATAGAGAGGAGATGGAAGCAGATAATTCTCAAAAGTGCACATTTATAAGACAAGACGTAATAGCAGGGTAGAAACATAAGACATTCCAGCATTTAGGGAAATAATTCACCACTGGAAAATCCAATATTTCAAAAAGAATTCTCATTATGAACAATTAAGTACTGGAAGAAGTTGCACAAAGGGGTTGTGGAATTGCCATCCTAGCAGTGTTCAAGGCTCAGCTGGACACATCCCCAAGTACCTTTATCATATTTGACTACAAGACCTCCAGAGCTCCCTTCCAGGTAAAACTGGGGCTCTAGCATTCTAACAGCAAAGTATTGCCACCATGGAGAAAGCTTACTCCAGCAAATTGTGACTTTTCATTTCCAATTACTTGAAATTTGAACACTTCACATTGTTTCCAGCAGCAGGATATAGACAATACAATTTACCTGCAGAATCCATTGCTGCAGGATGCAATTGATTTAATTATGTTATTAAGATTTTTAGCAGATTACGTATAGAAATAATTACAACCATTATTAATATGACATAGGATACAAATAAAAAGGCTAGCAATTCTCAGGCTGTAGTCAGACTATAGGCATGTCACCAGACAGAACAAAAGCAAAATTATCTAGTTACAATAACACAAAATCCTGGCCAGGTATATTTAATACACAGTACTATCAGAAACAGAAAATTGAATTATTTTCCTATAGGTTACATAGTGGTTTTAATATTAAAGGATTTCAAGAACTGTTTTGTGTATTTAAGTTTTCAGGACAAATAACAGACAATACTGCATATCAGTAATTATTTCTCTGCCTTTCCCTTTACTCATTCCTCCATAATATAAAACAACAACTCTGACAGTATGCAAAAGACTGATAAAATATTGAATATTTTACTACTTACAAATTATTGATGAAACGTGTCTACTAAATCGATGTTTATGTATGCAGAGGTACTGCAAAATAGATTTTAAATTTATTATTCAATACCCCAAAATATTAAGCCCAAACAAAGGCTGAAAACATTAAAAGGCAAAAGCCTGGAAGAATTATCTGCTTTGTTTTAAAAACACAATTAAAATGAAGAGACGTTAGCAAATTTAATCTGCTATAGATGACATCATTCCTGGGCATTGATTCAAACTCCAAATTTAATTTCGATGAAGCTTTAGTAAAAGTAATGCCTTCTGCAGATTCTGACCCATCTGACTGAACTTATCTACTGAAGACAATAAAAAGTAACTTAACCAAATATGGTTTCTGAATACAGTTTTAAGGATAGACAAAATGTATCTTAAATTGGCTTGGGACAACATTCTATTGTATGTTGTTTACTATCAGCATGGTTTGTGCCCTTCCAAGTAAAATCAGCACAGACTTCCAAGTTCTTTTGAAGGCCTTTTTTTAGATAGACACCTGCTTTGTGTCAAAATTTGATGAATTCTGATATATTGTTGAGGTGAAAATGTACTTACTACTGAAGAGATTTGTATGTCATGATAAGCAAGGCAGAGAAATAAAGAAAAGCCAAGCTGAGGAAATTCTCTGCCAAGGCCTACTACCATGACATTTAGCAACATTTTAAATTTGTGACAACTGTAAGATTCATCACTTTGATCATAAATACTGTAACATTTTACAAAGTCTACCTCCAAAATAAGTATTTTTATATGAAAACTATTCTATTACTTTTTATGATAGGTATCAAAATGCACTTAGTTACTAACTTCACAAAACTGACAGGAAATTGCATGAGTTGAAATTTTCTTGGGAAATCTTAGGTTCCAATTACACTCAGAAAAATTATCTGAAAATACTCCTGGCAGAGGCTTCTATAATCTCACAAAAGACCACACTGGAATTTGCTGGGGATTGACACAGCTCCAATCACATATATTTGCATATGCAAAAATCATTACTTGCATGAAAAAAAAAATTGTATTTCTTCCTACAGACAGATATTTAGCCAAATCAATTAAATACTGACTTACATAACAGCTCATTAATCCTCATTAGTGTGTATTTGTATAATTTCTATGATATCTACTTGTAAGTATCTGAAAGGGTAAATACTTGTCACTTGTTATGGAACATACACATGCTTTATTATTTTCTTTTTTTTTTTTTCTTAATTACAGCATTTAAAAACATGCCATGAATGTGCCTAGTACATAAATCTAAAATTCTTCTTCTCCATCCCCTTCCAAGTTCCTCAACTTCTTCCTTCATAGGAATAAGTGCTAAATTACTAAGTACACCCCAAAACTAAATCTTTAAAGATAAAATCCATTTCCAGGAACTTTTTTGGAATTTCTTTCCTACTTAGACTAGAAGCTTCGAGATCATGCAAACAAAATACCCCAAACTTTGCAAACTCACTTGGAGCACCAGGTTCTTTAACAAACCCTTGTTTGTTCAAGCTGATGTTGTTCAAGCTGATCAGTGAAAAAAGAAAGAGCTCATCAGTGAAAAACTTGCTTATGTATGTTTCCTTAGTTTTACAACGTTAATCAATAAATACCTTCAAATTAAATCTCTGTATGTAAGAACACCACAGCTGAGTGTATACTACAACATGGTATTTTAGAAGAAAACAACTGAAAGATACAAAAATACAATCCCCTTGTGGGCTATGAATATGCCCTGTGTTAACAAAGTCATTGAACACAGTTAAACTGAGCACTGGGAAGGCAACCACATTTTTTTCTTGTCTTAACAGAATCAATGTAATCTCTCAACATTGCCCTATACAATTACTACCAGATAAAAACAATTCCCACAGCAATTTCCTAAATAATCTGGATCTTCTGCCTTGATTCATTTATTTTTATTCCATATTGCCTTACCAAAAGCAGTAATAATGTAAGTGGGTTTGTGGGGCTTTTTTTCCTGGTTTTCTGTGGGTTTGTTCGTTGTACTTTGGTTGAGGTGCTGTCTTTGGTTGGTTGGATTTTTTTGGTGGGGGGGAGGAAAACACTTCTTAAAAGAAGAGGAATAAAAAGATAAAACACACAGAGTTTTAGATTTCCTGAGGAAATCTTGAAAGTTAGGAAGATGATAATTGAGAGTGAGTTTCAAAAACGAGCTTCGTCTGCTTGGTCAGAACTGTTTTATAAAGCATGTCTTTGCTGAATGCAAACAAACATGAGAAAGTCATCTTCCAAATTTTTCAGACATCAAAGCCCAACCATGTCAGACATGAAACAATCAATTTATCTTAAAAGTTGTGGATTTAGAGTTGTAAGGATTTGAAATGATGACAGCACCCACCTTTTAAGGGTTTGCCAGATGGAGGTTTCTTGGTAGCTGGAGGTGCATGGAGCAGCATTTGCTGACATAAGGACAGGCAGGAGCAGCACACAGGGAACACATAAAGCCCATCAAGGGAGAAGTTAAGAAAGGCCATTAGAGATAACCTCAGCCTATTTATAATTCACTGCTTCTTCGTGCATCTGGTAAGACACGGATCAGGACAGAGAGTTATTGTAAGTACGTCCTCTTAAAACTTTTGCTAACCCTTTTTTGTATCACCCATTGTAGGCGAAAGTTATTTATTCTAACCTGAATCTTTACAGATGTGAAATACTTGTTATCACATAACCTACATCAAGCCCAGGAAAAAGTAGCAATTACTGTGTGATAAAACTGCATGTGATAAAAGGGCTGTGTTTCTGGCCCAAAGTTATGCAGAAGAAATGGAGACTAACTTTCACTCTATACTCTGTGAAGTAACCTAGCACCAGGCCAAGGCACCAAGGGCTGTACCAACAAAATTATGCTTGGCACTGTTCTAAGTTTCAACAAATGTGGCCTTTTATAAAAAAAAAAAAAAAAAAAATTTTGTTCTGTGGAATCTCTTTAGTCCAGAATTTCTGATTCTCCCTACTCTCTACGTGCTTTTTAATAGTAAGTATCTGGTGGATTAAACTGAATATTTTTGCTAAGATATTAAAGTATGTAGTATCTCAAGTTTCTCATAATCTCTACGTATTTTCCAAAGCAGCTTTTTGTTTTATTTTGTGTACAAGATTTCTGCCGCTTGAATGAAGACAGCAGCTTAGAAAGATCTTTTGTAATGCTCTAAAAGTGATAGAGAAAAAACACCCTGTAAGGTTTATGTTCAAAATTCTTGCTGCAAATTCTGCATAAGCAAAAGTAGACATAATCCAAAAATCACTGTAAACCAATGGCATCCCAAAGGATGCTGCAAAAAAATTTACAGAGATGTTGGAAAGCTCCAGTTGAAAAGAAACAAAGGAAAAATAAACTGACAATGACAAAGAAAACAAACAACAGGAAACAAAACCAAAGCATTCATCACTCTGATCACACTAACACAGATATTATTTTACCCAAAAAAATTGTCTTAAAAGAAACAAACAACAGCAAAAAAACCCCAGAAAAACACTGTTTTCAAAATGGAAAAAAACCCATAGAGTTTAAGTCTAAAATGAACTTTCCAATGAAGAACATGTACTCTCTAAATAATGAGTTTCTAATCAAACTGGGCATTTTTTAAAAGCAAGAAAATCAAGAATAACAAACTTAAAAACTTAAACATCAAAGAAACTACATCTTTGCATTTTATCCTCCTACTCATTTGATTTTTGTCCTTCTTATATAAGTGCATTTAGGATTTAATTATATAAAAACCAGTTATTTGGTCATAAGTCAAGAATCCATTTTCTGAACAAAACATGCAAACAGAAGAATACATCTGAGATATTATATTTCAGATTATTCATCAGCTGATAAAACATGTTGGAAACCCGCATGAATTACAAACTGAGGTTGGAAAAGCAAATAATGAAAAGTATAAATGTGGTCCCAGTTCAATGTAAGGCAGGGCATATTTTGAAATCTATAATCTATATTTTCACAATGGGACGGGTTAGGTTCTTCATGTGAAATTTAAGAACCTTATGATTATTAAGCACTCAAAGGCAGCTGCCAGAGTTTCACAAAAATACAGGCACAGGTATTATATAGTGCTGGGTGCTCTATGACAGACATTGTACAAGGGAGTGAACCTGAAGCTAACTTGGGAGTTTCTTCACTTAGCATGGAACAAAACATATTTCTTAAAATTTTGTTATATGGAAAATGCATCATATACATTATTCTTCTTAAAATTCATATATTAAAAAAAAATAAACATTTTATGATAGTACAAGTCATAGCAATGTGGCTCCTTAGCTAAACCTTTGATTTTGGGAATTACTAATAAAATTCCACTGATTTTAGGTATCACTGAAGATGCTTCATGCTTCTGAGAGCCATTAAAATTAGATCCTATACTTCTGCTTTGTTGGTTTTTTTACATATAAATAAATAGATCATCTTTTTGTCACATAGAATTTAAAAGTGGGAAGGAACACAGAGGAGAAGAATCCTTGGATCAAAATTACAGTAAAGCATGGAATATATTCAATGTACCTTTAACCTAAAGACAACCTTTGGGATTTAAAGCTATTAGATGAAATGCATTGTAGCATAGCAATGGGATGCTAACATTCAAGTTTATTTTACTCCAGAGTTTTCAGTCATTCCTTATCTGCAGTCTCATTTACATGGTTCAATACAGTCTCCGTGTTTTCCAAATACTAAAGTTGCAACACAAAGGTTCCATAAACTCAGCCTTTTCAAGAGCAAATGCATCATATTCAAAATGTTCTTAGATGCAAGTTCTCCTTTATTTAGTCTTCAATGAAGACCACAGATGGGAATAACATTTTCTCACACTTTATTGCAGAGCAAACTATTTAATAATCAACGTGTTGACACACTGTTCATTTTGTCTTAAAATAAGTAGCTTTTAAAAGAAGTAAGTTCCAGTGGATAAAATTCCAAGAGGCATTTTTTTTTTCCTTTAAAGACAGCATGGGAGTTCAATGAATGTGCAGACCAAAATCCTGAAAGGCTTTACAGCAGTTCCAGCTAAGGATAAACAGGAACTCACCAGTACCAGCACACTAAAGTTGTAATGTCCTTCTGACTAGTTAACACAACGTTGTTAAGGTTTATTGAGAAGTGATATTTAATGCTCATTTGACAATTTAAAAGGGAACAAACTATGCTAAGTGATCACTAAGTGATGATACAATTCTGTAAGAAATGACAGTCAGGGACAAGAAATCACCCATGTGCTATTTTCTTTGTACATAGTACATGAAAACGTGACTTGAACACCCTCTCCCTGCTATAACAATATAACTGCAAAGCAAAGCTAAGATGAACTTCTATTCCAAACAAACAATTAGACATTTTGTTGACCAGAAAAAGTAATTTGGCAGCATTTTAACACTGCCCAAGAAAGGCAATCTGACAAAGGAAATAATGTCTAAAATCATACAGCTGCAGAGAACAAAACTTGACTTAAACAAGGTAGCACAAATAATAAAATATGTCCTATATTAAAGTCATTTGTATATTCCATATTCTGTCAGCTAGCTGCAGAACACTCTCTGTATTACACAAAACAAATGCAGCATTTTAAAGGACATAATGGGGCACTAACGTTTCAACTTTTGATTGTGCATTGTTTTCTTCATGATCACCTATTTATTTAAATTGGTGCAAGATGTAGCTTTGGAATCATATAAGTTCCTGAGCTGGAAGAGGCCCACAAGTATGATCAAGTCTAACTCTTGGCTTCTGTAAATACAAACCCCAAGCTCCTGTTACAGATTGCTTGTACTCAATCATCCCAAAGCTACTTGTAATCTGCAAAAATACCATTTTTCTGGTTTTTGCTAAACTGTGCACAAAGGTATGTTCTGCCCAAGTTCATTATTGTTGAGTACATTTTTTATTGTGATGTACTGTATACAATGAGAAAATTTATTAATTTTAGATGATTTATTCTATCACAGATCCACTCAAGCAATACATACTTCATTAAGAATTCATTCTGGCACACGGAAACTGGGCGTGTGGACAACTGTGTGAACGTTAAGCATGTGAAGAAAATTTAAAATAAGTCCTGTATCTACTTATACTTGACAGAATATGAAAGAGTATCCCTCTTTACACTTTTTAATAACTTTTTATGATATTCAAGTCAAGTGACTTTATAAGAAAACTGATTTTGTAACCATTTGTCTCCACGGACATCAGCCATGCAAATAACACTACAAGTTTAAGCTCTCTTATTCTGATATTTCTGCATCTATCTTCCATTGATAAAAAGAGGCTTTATGAAAGAATTGTAGTGTTCTACTTTCCAAACTACTAATAGGATTTATTAGCTTCACAGATTTATTAATTACATAATATGACACATCATATAGTTTGATCTGAATTACATGGATACAGAAGGAAATATACTGAAGGTTCTAATGATGGAGTGTTTACACTTGGAGCAACACTGAGTAAGAGCCAAGCAGAGCAGACTGCCTTTTTTATTTTTTAGAAAAGCTATCTTAAAGTATGGCTCTGGCAGATGAAAATTCAGTATCACTTACCAGTATCACACTAACTGTACAGTTATAAACTATTTTTATTCAGATGCAAATTCATATACACAGGAGTTTTTGAAATAATTTATTCAGTAGATGTGATATCCTAAGAATATGTTCTGACTACTTTTTGTAAAATTTCCTTTATAGTCCCTGATAGAGAGATCTGAACTTTGTATTGCTGTGATTCATTTTTCTGAAAGATATATTGTATTAATATTTCAATATAATATTAAATTATAGTCAGCAAGTTGGTCATATCTGCTAGATTTAAAAGAAAAAAGTTCTGTTTTATTTGCAGTTGATTTATTTATTTACTGAGGATGTAACTTTTCCTAGAACCTAAGTAATATTCTGGTCTCTGAACAAAATTTGTTACAGAAATACATTTAACTTACCAGGAGCTTTTTTAAGAGTCCTCCAAAATGCTTCATCTTTTAATTTCCACATGTTACCAGTGATTCCATTTTTTCAGAGAAATGTAGTTCATAATGGGCACAGTGGAATTAAGTGTCGCTCTAAGCATTCCAACCTGAGAATCTGGAGGAGGATTTATTTTTGCCATACACTGCCTGTATGGCCTTGCCTAACTCGGTCTCCCCATGCTTGAGACTTCCCTTCAGTAAGCGAAGGCAAAGCATGTGTCCCATCACAGGTTTGCTGGTGTAATATTTAACATTTTTATCCCTTCCTTGGCAAAGGAAGAGGGAAAGGGAAATCAAGATGCCAAAACAACCAGAAAAGGCATTTTTGCAGCTATCTGGTATGCACAGTATCTGGAGTGGATTTTGTTGCAGTCTTTCAGTTTATTGTGCACGGGGGATTTTTTGGGGGGTGCAGAAGGGGTTGTTTGTTTCTTGGTTCCTCTGGGGTTTTTTCAATCCACAGTGCTAGAAATCTAAAGACTCTCTATGTTCAGATTGTTCCAAGTTTTTCCAGGTTCCTGTCTCTCTCATTGTAATTCCATCTCTGTCCCTCCAAGAGAATCCCACGGCAAGCCCAGTCCAACATGGTCTGGAACATCCAGACACATTTGCAGACATTTGACTTTCCAAGGTACATGCATGGTATAGCTCACATGGATGATCTGGAAATACTGCTGCAAACTCTCGTCACAGCTGGAAAGGAATGGAAACAAAACAAATCTTTCTCAAGAAAAACTCTGCTGTTCCATCTGCTAAGGAGCACTTTTTCCCTCATGGCTAGCTAAAACATTGTGTAGTCCTTTACAAAGACTTTTTGTCTTTGTAGTTGATGTTATATTACTTTATCCTGCCTCTCCATTAATGCCTCTCCATTTCCCAAACTCAGCTGCCCATAAATTCTAAAATAACACTCAACTGAACAAATATTTTAATCTGTGTAAACATTCTTTTGACATAAGTGAAAAGGTGTACATCCAGCTAGAACTATTGCGATACACTTGGATTCCTAACTAAGTTCAGTTTCTTTCAAAGTAAATAAACATTCATAGTCCATCACTGCAATAACAGTTTTAAAATATCTAAAGCTTTATGCCTTACATGGGCCTCTAAAAAATATCCAAACATTCAAAGGTTCAGGCATTTATACTTTGGCAATTAATGTTGCAATTATATTGCATTATATCTTAATATATTATACATCTCAAATATATCTTGAGACATACCTTAAATGTTTATTTTTGTGTGCCTGTTTTAGTTTTCTAAAACGTGTGTTACATCACATTTTCTTTTTCTTCCTGCTTTTCATGTACTTTTTGTTCCCCACTAACTGATCCACTGCTGTTACAAGCAGGTCTAAGCCAGGTCAAATTAAGGACCTCAAAACTCCAAGTAAACATTCAGATTCTGTTTACAAGATGGATCCAAGCAAAAGCTCCCAAGGTTGAATCTCACAAGAGGTATTTTACTTCAAGAGGTTTCTTTTCCCCTGAGGCTGAGTACAGGCAAGTATGGGTTTAAAATGAAAACCAAATTTTGCAGCGAGTCCAAAAGGGACACAGTTGCAGCAGAGCTCCTGCAGCCTCTCCTGCCATCAGCCAAGGCTGGTTTCACAAGGAGCACGAGGGGTTCTGCTACTGCACTGCTCTTGCACCTCATTACAGCTTGCATCATACTCAAATGCTTTCACAGCCCTTGAGGATCAATATTTTACTGAAAAAAAACCCTCCAAAACTGTTTAGAAACTGTTTGTCCACAATGCTTTGGGCTCCCTCCCACCTCAGCCTAAATAGACCTTTCCCCCTTTTAAAATTTTATGTTGCCTAAGGCTGCTAGATATAGCTGGGCCATGAAGTGCACATTCTGAAAAACTCCATTCTATTGTCTTTATCTAAAATCTTTGGAAATTTTGATGGACACAGAATTTCAGATCTGTGTCCTGCTTAATGCATACCAAGGTAAGATACATTAGATGAGTTTTTGTCTATTCTTAAAATTCACATCTTTCTTTTCATCAAACCACCAGGAAAGACCTTTGGCCTAATGCCACATTAGAAAGAGTATAAAATAAAGGACATGAATTATAAAATATTATACTAATATATTACTAGCAAATTTAAGTATTCTGACATTTTTGTAATTCACAGTAATTTTTTTAAGAATGTTCTCAATAAAAAAGCGACTATCCACTCACTTCAGCTCCTTTCTCTTTTTCTAAGGAAAAGTGTCATGTTCATAGTTATTCTCCAGGGAAACATGGATTTTTACTCCAGTCAACTCCCAGCTCAGTTAATTACCTCAGTGGATTGCAATAGGAATGAGTAAGTCTGAGGAGTAAGAGCTGAGGGCATGATGTCTCCTCTCCATGTGTGCCAGAGGGATTTACTCCAGAGAAGCACTGACCTAGTCCCTTGGATCAACCACCATTTAGTGGCTGGAAGCAGGGCGTGTTCCTGGAGCAAATCTTATTTTACCTTCACCCAAATGGGATCAAGTCCATGTTCTCCAAGACATATTTGTAATGTGAAAGGAAGCTTGACAGTTGAGGAAGATTATGATCTTCTGTGTCCATCTGAAGGATCAGGGGTGAGTAAACCCAGTCACTCATTTTGACTTGTGATTAAAAGAGTGCAGAAGTTTCTCATGTTTGCTGTGACAAAGGCACAAGAACTACTGATGCTTTGAGCTCATCAAATAATTTCTAGGAGTCAAGACGCTGAGAGAAAAAGATATCTTAAAGACTAGAATTTTAATGCCAGGAGAACTCCAAAAATTGTCATTTGTTGGCAGACACCTTTAGCTGGAAAAATAAAATGGGAAAGAAAGAAAGAATACATACATGGCTCCTTAACCCTACACACAAGAAGGCAGGCAAGAAGACAATTCCATGTAAAGGCTCCCCAAAAGAGCAAAAATATTGGTGAATTTGATGCAAATACTGTTTATTATCTTCATGTTAAAATTTTAATTTCTTTTAGAGTTAATCTAGAGGCAATCAATTAATAATTAATATTATTTAAATCATCTCTTGGGACATCTCAATTAAGACATGGCAATTCACAAAAGCATTAAGAAAAAACAAAACAGATGCAGAGATTTGCATAAAGATAATTTGCTAAAACAATATTTGATTGGAATGCAATTAAAATGTTAGGATCCTCTATGCTACGTGTTGTTACAGTCCTTTCTACATCAGCAGTGCCCTGGGTTTTGCTCTGAAGACAGCTGCTATCATTTTTAAGGCCATCTAATAATTTTCCTTGAACATTCCTCAGATGTAAAAGCTATTTTCCACACTTTGTTTCCATAGATACAGTGAATTTTTTATTAATCAGAATGATAGCCTGCAAATTGCTAAGCAAACACATCATCAGCAAGCAGTTAACATTCCAATCCGTGTCTGTTTAAACAGGGTCCCACTCTGATCACATTTAATTTTGGACAATTAAGGCAAAGTAGAAGTGGACAACGTGATATTTTCTAAATAGAGATTTTAACTCTGCGGCTCAAGACAGAAACCTAGGTCAGATAGCACTTAATGCTAACAGTTCCAGAGCATACCGAGAAAAACAATCAGTTGCTGCTTCAGGGAGGAAAAACCCGTCAGGGAAACCAAATTAAAGAATCATTTCATCCAAGTATTTGACTAAATTGAATTTTAATCCAGGAAAACTAAACAGATAAACCAAATACCAGAGGGGAAATAGAGTTCTCAATCTATCCAGTGAAACCAAACAAATCTGGAAACACGTATCCAACGTAAAGGCTCCAGCATCTTTTGCAGAAACAAGTGATTTGGGGTTTTTTCTGTCTGTCTCAATAGGCCAGTGAAGCAAAACAGATGGGCTAATAATTACTGATGGGTTAAAGTTGCTACATTAGCTTTCCTGGTCTGAAAAATCTCAACCTCACAACTTCAGCATGTGAAGTATCTGAAACACTCAAGAAGTGAAAGGACTCAAAAGTATTAAGAAGTCAGACATTTTAAAATAAAAAAATCCATATAATTTTAAATCATATCCACAAACATTCTCTCTTTCCTTTATCATCTCCAAATATCTGAACTGCGTAAGGGAAATGAGTTGATATCAAGAATATTTGCAGCAAGTGGAAGAAATAAAGCAAAATGGTTTTGTAACAAAAAGAGGCAAAAGGAAGGGTCTTGCAGAAACACAGTATTAAAATTTATTCTCCCTGAGGAGTGGTCATGAGACAAGAACTTGATCCTCATGTTGTGTTGAAAACTGAAATATTCCAGCCCATCTCATGTACTTATGTAGTTACATTAAATAAATTTAAATGTAGTTACATTTAAATAAAGCAGCAGAATGTTGGACCTTCCAAAACAGACACATACCTAGGGATGATCTGAAGCACAATGAAGTTACATTTATGTTTGTGACAGAAAAAAATTTCCAGTTTTTTGGTGTTGCTGTGGTTAATGTATCTGTCATTATCTTAGTCTGACAGTTGTTTTTATTGCAACTTCTGAAGCAAGTCCACCACCAGTGGGCAGATATTGCTATGGCAACTCAGCACAAGTGCAGAAACTTCTGAAGCTGTTAGGCAACACAGTACCATCAGCTGCTGATTTTGCTCAAGTTTAGAGCAGTTCATGTTGTCCAGAGTCATCTAATCAGGTACACCAAAAATAGAGATTTCATGAAACCAATGTGGAAACAAGCTGTCTATGATAGAAAATTAACAAATTACAATACAGAGTGGGGAAAAAAAAGAATAAAGCAGAAAGGTGGCTCACTTTTCTGTTTTGCAAAATACAATACAAAATAGTGAATTGGTTCAGTAGTTTTTAAAATGCAAGGCATGTAATTCTTACTAATACTTGCATAACTAAATGTTGGGAAAATGTAATGAAGGAATTTTTTTTTTCTTTTGTAAAACTAAAATTTTTTAAAGCATTTTTTATTTTAGAACACTCAGTTCCTATCCCTGCAATAATTTTTATTTGGCCTGCAGTGGTCTATGTAAAACAAATCTTAGTAACTTTCCTGATGAAGAAAATTCTTCACATAGTTTGAAGAGGGAAAATCATCAGAGCTGCCCTTCATTTTGGCCATCACAAAAGTTAAGAAGGCTACACAGAAGAGTTTTCTCTCACACAGAGGATGGCTCCTGCAGAGGAGTGAAGTACCTGTGCAGAGGAGTGTGGACAAGCTCATGCTGCTGCTGCTGCCATGGGATTGCCAAGTGGAGGAAAAAAACTTCAGCCTTTCTTTTTGGTGCAATGGAGCAATACATTCAAACACAACTTTTAAAGCAAGGATTAAACAGTGAACTACAGATTATTTATCCAAATATTCTGTTCCAGATGTGTTCTGTATAGTGAGCTGAGTATATGCTTATAGGTCCAGAAGGAGGACAGAGGCAGTACTAATACCTTGGAGAAGTGCTCCTCTACATGCAGAAGGAAATCCTTACTAACAGCATCCAGTTTATTGCTAATTGTCAAAGGAAAGGGAGGACAGGTAATACCACAAAGATGACTAAGAAAAATAATTAAATATGCAATTGCAAAAGGCTGAAGGAGACAAAATTAAGAGAAGGGTCATGTTTACAGGCACACAAATGATTTTAAAATGCTGTAAGACACATTAGGTCAAAGTGTAACAAAGAAACTAGCTTTGACACTTTATTAAATGTAAGGGGTTTCTTTGGGCCAAACGCAGCTAAAAATACTGAGTGATTTACACCCTGAAGGACCCTAGTACTACCCTCCCTGCAGGGGTGAGCAGAGAAAAATCAGGTGAAGACAACTGCAGATGCACCTACTTAACTCTTCAAGTAAAGTAAAAATAAGATCAGTTAGAACAGTTTTCAGAATTATCTCCTAGACTAGATGGAACTCTCACACATTAGAGGCCTACTGCCCTAAGCACCTTGAGGATTGCAGTTCTCCAATGCTCTTAATTACTTACAGTACTCCTGCAACATTACTTGTTTTAACTTCACCCAAAATATCCATGGAAAGCTCAGGCATGTGAAGGGTTGGAGCCCTCTAACAGCAGTATTTTGCCTGATAAACAGATATTTTTGAGGAAAGTGACAATTCATTGGAGATTTTCTGTTGTGACATTTGAAACACAGCAGCCAACACAGAAAAAGCAATGAATGCAATAATAAGTGTTATCTAAGGTAAAAAAGAATTTAGGTTATAGATCCTGGATAACAGTCATCAAACTATCATCAAGCTCAGCCCGACATTACCTCTTCATTTCACAATGACTATCCATTGGAGAAATATCTCCTGGAATTGAGACAACACAGAAGGAGAACAATTTCAGCTGCCTTTTCATTTAAGCAAAACAAAACAAAGCCCCACCTTTTAAAAATGTCTCAAAAACTTCCTTTGAGCTAGAAAATGATCTAAAGTGTAAATATCAATTGATTTCTGAAGTCAGACTTCAACAAACCATGAGGAACCATGTGGAAAGTTCCTTAATCCACCAATAAAGCTGAAGGTCAATGTAATTGGAAAATAGTTATTGAATCAATTGCAAGAGAGATTTCTTTTACATCAGGTGGGACTAACAGACTGCAAAGGTGCCCATTACGTTAATATTTCAGTAACTGCTTTTTATTTTACATTTCATTAATTATACTGGTTACGATGTGAGTCACATGAATCTATATGTGTTTCATTTATGACAAAATAATCTGCTGAAATGTAACAATTATGAGTTTTGGCCCTGTTTTTTATTGCATCGTTTATTTCAGCAAAACAAAAGGCATCTATGTAATAAATATTTTCAAACTAAACCAACACCGAGTCTAAACATCTATTAAATTTTATTTAGAGTTCAAAAATTAATCCAAGGAAGATCCATTGGCATAGCCTGTTGCTGGATACTCTCCAAACATTTATTTTGCATATGTATTTTTACTTGGCAGCTTGTGCTATTATAAAGTGAAGAATATAGGACAAGATGAAGTATGTGGTATTAACTGTTTTCTCTTACCTTTTCTCCTAATTGAAGTAAAATCACTATGACATAGTTCAGAGATCTTTTTCTCTGATCGCTTCACAAGGGAAGTAGCTATTCTTGATCAGTTCTGCAGACCAGATTTTCCAAAGGCATCTGCAGAATGCTAGACACCAATATGGATATTCTTGGGTCCCTTCCCAAATCCATTAAAGTCAGTAAAGAAATGTAGTTCTGCTTAGTGGTAGAAAAATTTAAGTACTTAGTTGAAAAATACGTTTTAGAGAATATTTTAGTCCTCAAGCTATAAAATCTGCAACAAGGGATGCTAAAAAACCATCTTTGCATTCACTGAAGGTACAGAGTGACAGTCATGGAAGCCTGTAATCCATATACAAAACTAAGCATGCAAAATTGAAAACTCATCATTTGCAGACTCTTTTTTTCCTTGACAGGCAAGGTTTTAGTGTGCTGAAGATTAAAGATCAATGAGTTCCTTATTCGACAGCACAGAACCCATTTTTGGGTCCCCACCTTTGCTGCAGTGACTTCAGCCCATAGGCTCCTGGCCACACATTTGGTTTTTATCAGGATTTTACATCTTGTGCCTTGTAGTCATCTAGCAGTCTTGATCTTCACCACTCCCAGCTGATGGACCTCCAGTTTCTAATAGAAATGCTGACCCATAAAAGCACAACCTTACCGTTCCCAATATTAAATTTCTGATTGCTATTAATCTGTTTCACAAGGTCATGAAATTACTTTTATGCAATATGTTTATGATCACCCTCACTATTTTTGTATCTTCTGACTTTGTAGCATGAATATACTGAAATCAGTACATTCCTACTTTTGTGCTATGGCTGTTAGTAAGAGCAAAGTCCAAGCTCAGCCAAGCCCAGGCTGTAGGCTGATGTTTGAAAGTATTATCTAATAATCTTACTACACCCTTACAGTTTTACTTTGCCTTGGCCCATTTTTGTCTGTTTCCCATAGCTGTTTGTCCCCAGATGATATTGCTTAATTATTCTGTCCTTCAAAAGTGTATTTAAGAGGATTTTGTATTCTTGTTTTGATAACAAAGGCATCGGCAATCTGCTTCACTCCCCTTCTTCAAGTTCAGTTATATTAAACATCAACTCATCAAATTACCAAAAAACATTCACCTTCCATGGCTATCAGGTATCTGGAGAGGAAATAATTCTATCCCTTTTGGGTGATCCAATTAAAATGTTTTGGTTTTCCCTCCAGATGTAGAAATCTTCATTTCATGTAATTATTTCTGCTAGCCACCCTTTTTTTTGTGTCTACATTCTTCCTAAAAAGTGAAGCCAAGTATTCATTTAAGTTTGGAGGAAATATGTACATTATCTTTAAACTCCAATTAGAAAATATCTGCTAACAGAGAATAAAGTCAAACATAAAATTACATTTTTATGAGGTACTTAGTTTCAGATGTAGATTGTGAAGCAAGTGCTGTTTCTCATGAACCTTGAAACAATCACAGACCCATCAGGAATGGATGCCATTGAAATGTGATTTTAGTAACTAGTCAGGACATATAAAAAATTGCTTTAGGGACAAAAGAATGAGCTGAAGAGAAACAGCTATTTAATTCTAATTAAATAGAAAGATAAGTAAAAGGAGTTATAGTATGAAGATTCATTTCTAAGTGCAAAAATTTTGATTATTAACAGAACCATTTGGAAATTAAAAATTCAAATATGGAAGAGACTTGACATTTCTTTCAATTAATGATTCTCAAGCTCCCTTTCCAGTGAATTGTCACACAGTACTGAAGTGTAGAACAGGGTCTCTCTTACATAAGGGGCACATCTATAGGACAGGCCATATGGCTGGGAAAACTAAGACATGAGTTGCTATTTGCATCTCATGGATGTAATATCTGCATTTTTCTCAATGGGAAGTGTACATTTACTTACATTTTTAGCTGCGATATGTCAAGGATGTACAAATATACGTAAGAAGGTTAAGTCCAAGAAAAATTCTCTGCCACCCTTTAGCATCTTCTGATCACCTATAGACGTCACTAGCAACTCTTAAGAGTTACTGAAGCTTTCTGCACACAGGCTGATTGTTGCTGTTACTTGAGTTAAAGTACAGTCATTGGTGACAAGGATTCCTATTCCACTTGAACTTCAAACACAGAGCCAACAGACAAAGATCTGCCTAGAATTAAAACAGATCTAGCACAAAGGCCAAGTCAGCTCTCTCTATTCATTGTGCACAAGAGAAGGAATAACAAACTTCTGACCCTGGTTTTCCCTACTGCTTGTCCTCCAGCTGAAGGCAAGCCTGCACCCACAGTGCTGAGGCTCTAGATTAGAGCCTGCTCATCCATGGGCATTGGTGGACCCAGGGACCAGGAAGGCAGGTCCTGCCCCTGTAGCAGCCTGTTCTGCAGGAGCATTGTGTGCACCACAAGCACTTCCAGGGGCTCTGGACCTGGGCTTTACCTACACTAATTCATACTACCCACAAGGCTGATCTCCACCTTACTGAGTGACAGTACTAAGACAAAGCTAAAAGTTATATTTAAATCAGAACTGCCTCGCTAAAGCAGTAACTGCACCAGTCCTGAGTTCCAAGTGTGAGGATTTTGCTCTGTCCACAGTATTGACGAGATGAGAAGACAAGAGCAGAGGAGGTAAAGTGCTCTCCAGCAGCAGGAGCCCCTGCAAACATTCTATGTGAGTCATTAGGAATTATTCTTAAGATGAGTGGAGAAAGTTGAGTCATAAGTGACTCATCCACTTACCAGATGGGAAGCAAGCATATATGAAATTCGGGACTGCCACTCAGTGAACACCATGAGCCACTAATTCCCAGTCTGCTTCACTTCCTACCACAAAACAGGGAGCATGCAGAGTGATTGAAGCAGAAGCAATATACAAACCTTCACCTTCTGCTAAAGTGTATCACAAATGAGAGGTGTTTGGGATACAACTTCCATCTCCATTTAGCTACCAAGCAAGCTAAGGAATGTTGGCTGGCTTTATCCAAACAAGGCCCACATCTTAACTTTTACACACCTGTAACAGGTAGAGAATAAAAATTCAGGGAACAAAAAAGATTTTTTTTGTGTCTGTTACGTTGCAGGTAACTTCTTAGCCATTAAATATAAATAGGCGATGTGCTACCAAAACTAAAAAGCTCATTAAAGACTGGTGAGCAAAGACAGACATCTGTAATCTTACAGAAATCTGTAACTGTTCCAATAAAATTGGAAAATCAAGCCAGAGAGAAGGCAACAGCTACTCATCTTCTCTGTTGCTTGCCAAATTTTGGGATTATGCACTTCATGTTTCAGAACCAGAAACCTCAGAAAGCAGAAATAGCAACTTCAGAGTGTGGATTTACAGGGAATTTCAAATCCCTTAATCTGACCTCCTATTCTCCACACTGACAGCCTCTCTGCACTGTTTATGTACAAGTCTGGAAAGTCCATAGTACCCAATCCAGTCCCTGAAGCCCTAAGCAGTTTGCTCTCACTGGAAAGCTACTATAAATCAGCCTCAAGCTGACATCTAAAAATAAAAATCTCAGTCACCCAGAGTTTTTCAGCATCTGACAGTTCAAGGTTAGTCAAGGGCCCATCAGCTCAGTTTTATTTATTTACTAATATCATAATTCAGACAGAGCTGTAAGGATTTTTTCTTCACTCTTATGGTCCAAACATTCCAGATTTCCATCTGAGTGACTGCAGCAGCCTCCTTGGATTTGAGTTATTTGTAGCTTTGATGGAACAGTAATCACTTGACATAGACTTGCATTGGGAGTTAAAGACATAGCTTCTTTGGCAATGAAAAGCATTTGGAAATCAGGGTTTGCTAGGTGCCACTCTAGACCTGAATTTAAACCTCAGCTGTGGTCACTTTATAGGTGAGTATGTCCTTCCAGTCACAGTACAGACACACTACTACAAGTCCGTTACAAATTCCTGTAATTCCAGTCAAAATCCTCACATTATTACTTGTCATAGGCACAGAAATCAGTTTCACAATTATTCCAGTATGACCTAACATACTATAAAGTTTGCAATATTAGCTGGAATACCATATGTAATTCCTGATAAAAGCATCAGCACTAAGTAAATTCAGCTACAGAAGGAGTTTTCATGTAACTAAAAAAACCTCAGATTCGAGTTTTTGCTGGTCTGTGACACTAATAGCATTGCATATATTCTGACCAATCCAAACATTTAACTTTTTGCCTTAAAAGATTTGAGAATTCATCTGCCAGATGTGAAGAATTACTATTACTAGAAAACAATTTATTCAACACTGGATTCAAGTGAGAAGTTTTCCTGAACTGGAGTTTTCTCATCAGACTACTGCTAAATTATCCAGAAGATGATGTTTTATTAAAGCACAGTCCTGGAAGTCAAAACACCTTGAAGGTATTGCTTTTTCCCTCTCCTACTGGGCCCTACCTTAAAATAAATTGTAAAGTTTGTACTTCAGCTTTTTAGCTGTGAAAAATGGAAGTGTAAATCAATTCAAAACTGTATTCAAGAATTTCAAATCCATATGTAACTAGTGGAAATTAAATATAAGAACAAATAGGTAACACTTTTTTGAACTGAATGCTTAAAAATATTAGAAATTGAGATTTACAGAAACTGTCAGAATAACAATTTCTCTTTGGCTACTTAGAGTGTTAACCTAGTTAAAATCTTTAAAGATTCATTGAAATCCCCAGAAAAGTGACCTCTCTGGCAGAACAGAGAACTTCAGAAACTCTGGAAAGAAGTGAGGTCTGGCTTCCTGAGTTAGCCTCTTCCTCTCTTGTCCCAAAGACAATCAAGTAATTACTCAATTTTCCTCAATTTTACTTTAAGGTACTAGAAACAGAGACTCTAAAATAAACTGGAGTTTCTTTAAGCCTGAAGTATGTTTTACTAGAGAGCAGATACTACAAAAGCTGCCAGTGGGAGCCAGGCTGCCTCCTAAAGCTATCTGGAATGAACATGTGCTGCTCAGATTAAATACAGCCCTTGATATGGCCACAGAAGATACATAAAGCTGCCCAGGATCTAAGGTCTCCTGCTGTTGTTAATGACTCATATCCTGTATTTTTCACACAGGACTGCAAGTTCCAGCTATTTATGGTGCAGCCCATTAAAAATTTCTTTTCATGAAGAAAAAGTTCTGTTAGTTGCCATTCATGAGTTGATGTAGGACACCAGTTAGCATGTTAGAGAAATTACCAGAGAAAAACAGTATCATCACAAAGAGCCAAATGTTCCTTCTTGAGCCCTTTGAGATAGCAGATGCATAGTCATAAGCAGAATCTTGTCTCTGAAGATTTTGTTCATATACAGATCACCAAAGGAGAAAAGGGGGAAAAATACAGTATCAACTATTACAGTCCACTCCGTTCTGTGCTGCGTATCTCATGGACATACCCACTCTTCCCTCCATTCTTCCCCAAAATGCAGCATGTGAGCATACTGACACCACTGTGGAACTGGATGGGGAAGGAGCAGTGTGTGTGTCTCCCTGCTGCTGACTCACATTGTACTCAACATCTTCCAGGAAAAACAGGGAGGGAGGTAATACTACTTAAGTACAAAGCTACAATTTGCATTCATTTAATTAAAGTCTTAACTGTCTAATCAAAGAATTATTTGTCCAATTAAAATGAATTACCAACATTATAGATCAAATTTTTCAGAGTCAAAATTGAGATATAGGAGCTTTCTGCTACCAACCCATTTCTCTCTGATGTTCAGTCACTTCAGTCTACAGGAACATTATAGCAAGTCCTCAGTGTCCCAAATCTTCACCGGTGAGATGATGTTGATGGGGAAGAGGAAGTGGAGAGTCCTTCCTTTTGCAAAGAATGTGATGTCACATTGATGATTTCTGCCTCCTCATCCTATGGACCACTTCAGACTGCTTTTATACATTTTGTAACATGTTTTTACACCTCGTTTTTTCATAACATGAAATGTTATTTCTACCTGGTAGTTATTTCCTGTAAATATTTTATACAGTGGGAGAGGATCAACTACAGAATTACTACACTATAGAAAGTTAATACCCACTGTTATTGATGTCAAATTTCATTTGTGAACTGTCTCAACAGTGAATTAATTCAGTGAAATTTACTTTCAGTGAAAGTAAATCAAAAATTAAGACATTTCTAAGTAAAAGTGCTGCCCTTTCTCCATGTAAGTGGAATAAATTTTAATAGCTGTCTTGTTTTTTCAGGTTTTTTTTACTAATTTATTTTATCTAAACACTTCATATTTCATTATACATACAACATGACTTCCCAGTTGCATAATGCAATTAGTTTCAAAGTAGTCCCTGACTGCTCAGGGATGGTTTATAAAATCACAATTGGCCCTTTAAAAATACCACCAGGTAGTACAGTTTATAAGCACAAAGCATCAGTCATTTAGGAAATTAGGGGTTAGGAGATTTGAGTATGATAGTGATTGATCTCTCCAGGGCAGTATTGTCACTACTCCCCTTGGAATCAGCAGGAATGCTGAATGTTCATCAATAACAGGATTTTATGTCATGATTAAATACCTTAAGGATGATGTGATGTATACAATGAAAAAACATTGAGATCATTCATAAAAACATTGAAATCATTCATGACAGGACTATTGATAGTATAAACACAATCCAATAGAGGAACTATGGTTCTCTTGTTGGAAGGAAATTTTCTCAGAATCACAGGATGACCAAGGATGGACGGGACTCATCAATATCATGCAGCTCAAGCAAGGTCACCTACAGCAGTTTGAGCAAGATCATGTCCAGTCAGAATTTGGATGTCCATGGGTATTATTTCTAAACATCTCTGAGTAACCTGTCCCAGTGTGTGACCACAGACTTTCCAAAAGAAGCGCTTACAAAACCACCTATCCTTATTAAGGATCAATCCAAGTAAGGTAAACTATATATGTCTGTGCTGCCAGATGCTGCCCATGCAGTTTTGAAGGGGAAATTTGGATTCTTTTTCACTGTGAACTAGTGAAGGTCAGTTCTGACATGCTGGTCTTTGGAGACATAAAGGAAGCATCTGTAACCACATGTACAGCCTCTGACCAAAATATTTACACCTAAAAGTGATGAAGAAGGGAAATCAATGAGGAGTTGCCAATATGGACACTAAGGATTACTTTATGAGTATAAAATACAGGCATTGATTTTATCTAAAAAAAAAATACACAGACTCAGACTGCAAACAGGACAGTGTAAAAAAGGCCAGCATATATCGCTGTGATTCTAAAATAAGATTATTAATGTCAAAAGCCACAATGAAGGACCAAACTGCACTATTCAGTAAAACAAATACTTCCATTGTCCAAGACAGCAGAAATCAGTTCTCAGGTCCAAGTACACGACCACTCCAGTTTCTGGTATTCTGCACTATTCTTGACTGTGGAACAGTCAAAAAGGAAAGAAAGAATTCCCTAAACCTAAATTCCTGCAGTCCCATTCTGGGGGAAAATAGATCAAAAATAAAGACAGAGAAGAAGGAGAAAAAAAAATAAAGAGGCATGGCTTCACGAAGTCTCTAGTCCCAGTTGCTGCTCTAATCCAGGTCAGCTATGAGGTTTAGGTTGCTCAGAGCTTTATCCAGGTTAATTTTTTCCAAATTAAATTTGCAAATTACTCCCCTGAGGTACATATATATCTGCAGAGAAACTGGCAAACTATCAGAGTATAGCTGATTTACAATCTACAGCTGAACTAGAAAAAAAATACATAGAAAACGTAGTGCCAAGATCAACAGACAACTCAGGATTCAAGATACTTCTGAACTACTATGAAACTGCCTGGATCATTGGAATAGTTTATAAACATAGGACAATGAATCCAAATTAATATGTGCACAATGCTGGATTCCATGGGGCATATTTGAAATACCAGTTCTGTGCTTTAGAGAACTTTATCCTCTGTCATACCAAGAAATTTTATTGCAGCAATAGAGCAATTTATGCGGCTTAGACTTTAAGGCTAAGACTTTAAGGTTTCTAGCTCCAAACAGATGTGCAGTATGGTCCACAGGGACTCTTAACCTGATGTTCTTCTACCACAATAGTATTAATCAGAATAATGTCTTTACTAAGTAAACTTTTCTGAATCATGTGTTTGGCCAAACCATATTCAGTGCAAGAGGAAAACAAGGCAAAAAGCAAGTATGGGACAGAGATGTTCTGCCCAGGGCCAGAAGTGCTTTCTTCTTTTGGCCAGATTATTCTGGAGATATAAAACAAAATTGTTGCATAACATCTAGGAATCCTAACATATACCCATATCCTACCAGAGACTAATCACAAGTTTCACATTTAGAAAACATTGGGTAAGCAGAAACACCAAAATGTCAAAAAGCATTTGGGGAAAAATCCTACAGAAATTTCCAAAGCTTACATTAGCTCCAGTATGAAAAACAAAAATCGAGTAACATTTGAAAGCTTGCAAAATCTCCTGGTAGGAAAAAAAAAGACAAAACAAAAACAAACAAAACAAAAACAACACAAAAAACCACAAAAATCACAAGCCACAACACTCATTGGTCATTGCAATGTTTCCAGATCCTAGTTCTTGTAATCAGGTTTACCTGAAAATTTTACAGCTTTAATGTTAAAATGAGTGGATAAGTCAATTCTATTTATTTTATTGGTTCTTCGGTACATGTACTTCATAGAAACCATTAGCAATAGCTTAGGTATTATCGTGCAAAATTTCCACTAAAAAGGCTGTGCTCATGTGCTTGCAATGAAATATGAAAATATGACTCCTGATAGCATGCAGATGATGGAAACAGTGCAGTGTGAAAAATTATATACATTCTATACCAAGTGCTTTTGTTAATCCTCTGCCTATTCAATTAATTTCTCAGCTCTCTCGGAGTCTAATACTATTAATAGTTCTAACATTTACTAATCATATAAATAAGGACCAAAAAATGGCCAAAGAAAGTAGAAGTTAGTGCACTTCATTTGACCTTAAAATACCATCCATCAAAAGATTCCATGTATTTAATTATTTTATCATCACCCACACAGTCTCTAAAACGTAAAAGAATTAAAACTAAAATTAGAAAGAAATCACTAAATAGTTCTTCATAAATGTGCCTAAATTTATCTCTTCAAAAGGTATGAGCAAGCAGGAAGGACTCATTTTTAGCAGCACTTTGAAATCCATGTTCCAGAGACTGGTTTGTGATTCTGAGAGGATGCCATGTAAATGACCCTTTCTTTGATCAACTAATTGAGATATGAAAGACCCATAAACTGATTCAGCATTGGCAGTGATTGTCTCTCAAGCACCTGGACTTCAAGATCTCTCTCACATTTTCTTTTCTTGCGCTCTCATTTCATTGTTTATTGTTTCTAGTACAGAAATTCTGCAATTCCAATGACAAAATTCAGAACTTAATCTTCTAAATGTCTGTCTTCCTTCCCCACCACCTTAAAAACATCCAAAGCTCACATTAATCTCAAGACTGGAATAGCTGATGATATCTTAAGGTTGGAGAGAATATAAAGGAAAAAAATAGGAGAGAAACATCCTGAGGGAAAACATAAACTAAGATTTGTTGCCAAGCAGGTTCAGAATATTTACATTTCATCATGCATCTTTTCATTTTTGGTTGTGTCTAGCCCTTCATATCTTTGAAACATGAGAATAATAGAAACATCATCTAGCATTAGCTGTATTGAAGAGCACCTCATATTTCATGGAGTTCAGTGATAAATTACATACTTTGTAAAAATTTTATTGCATATATGGGATTAAGGGTTTCTTACTTGAAAGAATTATCAGAAGTTAAGAGGAATATATTTAAAATGCTATGTGAGTGCAAGCATTTCTAAGAGCTGCTTTGTATCACTCTTATGGTTAAATTGAAGCCCTATTCTTCTACTTACCGAAACACAGCCATGAGTCTCTCATCCTCAAAAAAATAAAGGAATGATGTTGTCCCTGGATGATCTCATGTTATAAGAATACATAAACCAAACTAATTAGTCATTCAGCAAAGATTCTGAAAGTCTTAGAGGATTTGCAAACAACAATAAATTGCTGGTTGAAAAAGAGTCAGTCACATATTTGTACCACAGAAATGTCTTGACTGAACAAAGACAATAAATTTCCCCTTTATGTAGGGTTTTCTTCTTCCCTACCTGTTCTTAACTTGGGATTCAGTTTTCCCTACATTTAGTCATGTAGGGATAAAGACTTGCATAAAACACTAACTTTTTCACATTAAAAAAACCACAAAAACTCAACATAATTTAGCTCTAAAAACCCCCCAAATGTTAACTCCAAAACTTCTTTTTTGGATATACACTGAGAACAGAAACAGGCATTGACTTTAATGACTAGAATAAACCTTTTCATTTATTTTGCTATTTCTCCCTGGAAATCAGCAGCAAGCAAGGAGTAAGCAGCTCTGCCTGGCATTGCACCTGCAATAGGTAAGCATTTGCTAGCATGTACTATGACAGACCAGCAGGAACACTGTAACATCCCATTGCTACAGAAAGCAGCAGTTCTTCACCCCAGATCAGCACCAAACCATCACACATCTGGCCACAAGTTAGTCAGATTGCACTTCTCCATGAAGAGATGCTCAGGAGGTTGGAGGGTGACAGTTTGAGTGCTGGGATTGTCTAAGAAACAAATCTGTTTTAAAAAATAGAGAGGCTTCAGCTCTATTTGCTCTTGTTTGGCTCTTTGTCACCCCTAAAAGCTACTGCTATGTCACCACAAAACTAAAATTCTAAGAAAATCACAGAGTTGGGATAAACTACTTCTGAAAAAAGGAGCAGCAGCAACAATCCTTACTGGCAGATGAACTGAGAGGCCTGACTCAATTGTGCACCTTGGGCTGTGGAAGATAATTTGTATGCCTAGAACACAGGCATTAAATTATTTCCTTTAAGAACTGGATACTTTTAGAATAAAAGCTTTCTGAGGATGGCAAGGAGCAAAAATCAAAAGGCAAGAAAAATGTTTAATACAAGAAATCTGTGTATTAGCAACCAATGATTGAACTACTGAAATAAATGAGAAAAATAGTATCTGCAATACCATTAATAGCAGTGCTTATCTCTCCTGGAGGCCAGCTTGCTTTTTTTCTCCCATGTAAAGCTCCTCAGCATCACTGTGAGTGGCTAACTGTTGCTGCAGGAACAAGGTAAAATGCCTGTACACAGACACCCTCTTCTCACACAGAAACAACAGATCTTTATTTTCAGGAAATGAAGTTTGCAACTGCCTTGCTTCCCTGTGCATCAGCCATAGAGCCCAGCCATAATGGACCTCACAGGAAAAGCAGAGCAGTGACACTAGAAAAGGTGAGAGAGACTTCCAACCCACTGAAGGACCCTAGACATAAATGATTACTGTCACAAGGGCAACCACTTCACTCTAATTCTTTAATGCCAGAAAACAAAGCATGTGCTTCAATGGAGCACACAGCTACCTAGAGGGGGCAAGCTCCTACCTCATCTCCTAACTAGTGTCAGATTACTCCTTCCTTTGTCTTGGTGCCAGCATTTGTGCAGCTGCATGGTGAGTTTCAGGAAACTCATTCAGATAGAGCTAAGAAATAAGAAGAAAACCATAAAATCTGGTTCAATTTCAATCAGCATAGTTCCTTTCTCCAGCATACTGTGTGCTCCCTTGGCAACAGCTCCAAGGACAGGACAAAATGCATGGCAGAGGACAAAAAGGGAAGGCAGAAGCTCTCTTTTTAATAAAAGCTTGGCTTGAAAACACTGAATTTAGAGACATGATGTAAGTGAAACACTCTGAAGGGAAACTGTAGCCATAGACTGTATGCCTTCTATCCTCAACTAAGATATGCTGTAAATTAGATCACAATTTCCCTAGTAATTAAAATCAGAAATACTTGATTCAGTAAAACATCTTCGATAATAGAGGAGTGCTTGTGATCTTCTTTAAGCACATCAGTGTACTGAAGTGAAAAGTAACACTTATCTTTCTAGAGGTGAAACTTGGAATAAATAGTGCATACCTCACAAAACAGAAAGCCTGCTCTGGAGACCAAAATAGTAGCTCTGCAGTCAGCGATCCAAAACACGAAAGAAGTGGCTGGGTATGCTATTAAATGAATCATAGTTGGGGAGTGAATTAATCAGCGTAAAAACCTTGATGCATAAAGTAGAGAAAGTAACAATTCAAACTGCAGATCCTTTAATTTCATCGCCTTTTCAATATATTTCCAAGGTACAGCCACTCTTTCACATCATCTCTCTGAGACATCATCATTGCTCAGGGTTCCTCAGGGAAACTAACCACATTTGAACCGCATTAGCTTCACATCATTTGGATATATTTGCAACCAAAGCTTTTCAATTTCATTATTGACCAAAGAGCACAATCCAATTTCTTGAATTCTATTTCTTATGTAGTCATATTTTTACGTGTATTCAAGACCAATATGATAACTTAGCGTGCATAAATGGTTATGCAAAACCATCTATTTCTACCATAAGAGGGTGCGGGTAAGAGAACTTGTGCCATTCAATGAGAAACTTCAATGCAGAAAAACACAGCTTATGTTAAAATGTCATTCCTATGACACTTTTGCCTTTTTTGGAGATGCGTGGCTTGTTTAAAAGATACAAGCACTTCAGAGCCCACAGTTCCCCAAGGAAATGGAAATGTGAGGCTGATTCCTTGCAGTTGCAGAAAAACACAAAAACCTCAAACATAAAATATTAACTTTTTGTTTGAATGATAACTTTAGGATCTTTTACTCCTTGAACAACTTCTTTTCCTAAACAATTTCCTTTCCTAAAACCTATCAACTAGACTTCTCAGGAAATAAAACTCATCTTGTTCTACTGAACTTAGAGAGCAACAATGAAGAAGCATTCTCAAATCTTGTAGCTGATTTATACTGCTAAAAAATCCTTTATAAAACGTCACAAAACCTGTGATTACACCAACTCCATTTGCAGATGCTTGATTGCAACTGAAATGAAATTCAGGAGGTATTCAACTATGCATAAGGATTTAATTGAATCCTTCGAATACTTGACATTCTAGATATTCATAACACTGAATCTCAATCCCAGAATTACTTATATTTCAGCTCTCTGTGTCTTGAATGGAATTCAGTTACATAGTCAGTATTAGACATGAAAGAAAACAGGAAGAATTACTAGTATAAGTGTCTGGCTTTACAGCAACCTGCCTTTGAAAAGGCTATAAACAGTATATACAGTACTGAGCTCTACAACGTTCACTCGAGCAGGACTGCTGCAATGCCCCTACTTGAACAGTGAAAGTAGCACCTTTAAGGAAATACATGTGTTGGAAACTATTGGGTAGCTATATCCCTATTTTCTCCCATTCTCTAACTGACAATGGCATTTACTTCCAACTGGAAGTTTCCCCTTTTATAAAGTGACGTCTCCAACATTATAGCCTCCACCTGGCACTGAGTGGGAAAAGAATTAGCAGATAAAAGCACTAAATCTATATATCCTTTCCAGGTTATTAAACTATTGCTATTTTGTTCTTCAGTGAAAAAAGGGCATGGTTTTCTGTCTTCTGCCACCAGTCGACACACAGGTTTTCTCCACATCTTTGCCCCATTCATTCTCTTTTAAGGGTTAATTATAAAAGTGGCCCTAGTTTCTCCCAGAATTTTAACCTCACCCACCCAGTACAAAGGTGTTTTAAACTGTAGACAGTTCCCATTTAAAAAAAAATGCAGGTTTCTACTGATCTTGCTATACAACACACAATACACAACATTACAATCCCTCAGCTCAGAGTCTGGGGCAAAAAGGCACACCTAAAAGTGCTTTGCAGAACTATATATAACCTGTGTATTAATCAAAAAGGGCAGAAATTCTGGAATGGTTTCATTATATCCATTGTCTTTTTTTCTTCTAAGTTACTGTGTATGGTGTACAGAATTGAACTACTATAATGGAACAGACTGATTCTATCCTATTAAGAATGAAACAGTAAAATGTCAATGCCCATAACTCCATGACAGAAATACAGATGTATTTCATAGGTAAAAAAAAAAAAAAATTAAAATTCTTAAATAACAAAATAGCCTTTAGCATTGCAGCACTTAATTAAAAGAAGGAAATTCAATATCAAAATATATTGATTACTGTCACCTGTAACATCTAATGCTGCACTCGTGTCTCCTAATTTAAACACTCTGCTAACATTAACTTGCCTGTGATTCCTGTATCTACAGAAACACACACCTGTTACTGTGGTTACTCTTGTTAACCAAACCTCACCCATCACGTCACAGCTAGTACAGGCCATTGCAAGGCCTATTATCATCAGTACTTAGGAACAACTATCAATCCAAAATCATATGGTAAGTGACACTACAGTTAAAAAATAGGATCTTCTTTGGCTAAAGCTACCAATGATTCTGCAAAAAAAGCAGAGAACACCAAAAATGGCATTGTCTATCATATGTACAGTTATATATGTGTAGATATATATGTACACATAGATACATATGTATGTATCACTAAATATTCTACTTTTTTATATCCAGTCCGAGTCTCTAACATATTATACCAATGAATAAAAGGATAAAGATTGCTTGCATTCAGCATTTTTAATAGATTAATTTTATTTTTAGAATGACAACACAAAGCAATCAAGCCAAGGCTAATTTGTCCATAGCTTGAGACTGAACTTATGTACATCCCATTTATTTATACTTGCTAGACAAAGCTGTAGTCTCTAAAGAAAGCACTTTCTCCATTTCTGCATGTGCATTATACTCGCAACATATTCAAAAGATCAGGCTCTATCTCTCATTATTGCTTTTTGTAAAACAGAACAATGATCTGACTAGCAATTTGCTCTTGCTTCAAGTGACACAGTCTATCTGTCCTTTCTAAACAGGCACAGAACACATTTAATCAAGTAACCTTAGACCATGCTGCTAATCAGCACTGGAACATAATTCATCAGTGCCCTCTTCTAGTTTAATTTTCAAAAATTATTAATTAGCTTGTGGAATTACAATTATATAAAGGAGAAACTATGTCATTATCTGACAAAAGATGCTAGACATAGCTCTTACTCATCTTTGGATATTCAAGATTCTGAAAGGATTTTGAAAATCAGACTTACACATAACATGAACTTTTCTGAAGTGAACAATTAATCTTTCAACTAGGCAGAGATATATATTTTTTTAAGACAATCTGTCAGAGTTTTTGCAGTGTTCCCTGAGTATTTATTAGAAAATCAGTGACTATATAAAATGCACATGGCCAACAAATATTTGGAAAAAATACATAAGTTGTGATTACACAAGTAGCAATCAGGTATTTGTTACACATGACAGTAGAGAATTCACCTGTCAGCACGAGCACTTGGGACATAAGGTAAAGGGTATAAAATATAACTCTTACTTAATGTTAAGGTTTAGAATATATTCAAAGGTTTTGGTCAATCCTGTAAATAGGAGACTTGTTTTAGCAGAATCAAGATTCCATATGAGGGAATAAAAATCAACTATCTTTTTGAGCCCATTAGTCATACTGGTGTTCCCAGAGACTTAGAGTATTTGCTAGCAATATTATCTAAGCTTACTGTTATGTAGTAGAGAGTAGCTCATGCATACAGAAAACTGAAATTACTTTTAAAAAGCATTCACTCAAGTATTCCTCACAGCATGAGACATGGGAAGTCATTAGGACAATGAAAGCTGTTCACCATTTAGCAGGAGTGGATCTTTGTTTCTTAAACAGGAAAGTAAATATTTTAAATAATCGAAATAATTCATTTTCAAGACAGTCACAAAAACTGTTAAGTTGAATATAAGGTAGAACAGCAGAGAATTCAAAATATAAAACTGCCAGATGACTTCTAAACTGAATAATGTCCCATGTTATACAAATTAGACAAGACACTTGTCAATATATGTTTTAGCAATCAAAGAAATTGCTGGCCAGTTTCAAAATACTGCAAGTCATCCCAAGTCTGAAAATGAGGACATGTAGTATTTAAGAAGAAACCATTTCATATTCTCACATTTTCTAATAAAGTACCTCATCTCTTCTTCCACACTAAAGGAAAGTTCATTGTTTCAGATAAAGGAGTGAAATACAGAAGCCAATTCCATGTTCTGTGGCTGGAGGAAGTGGAGAAGAGAAAGCAAACTCTGGCTCATCAGCTATACTGGGCAAACCAGCAAGACCAGCAGTGGTCAAGACAAGGCTCCTGTCACTCCTCTGCACTCCCAGTTTGTCAGTCACAGAGGACACCCTCTGAAACTTATTCTTGCAAGTTCCTGACTTCATGTTCACCCTATTTTGTCATCTCTCTCTTTCACAAATTCATCACTCTCTAGCTTAAGGTAACTTTAGTTTTGATGATGATACTCCTTTTCATTCAGCTTAGACAATAGAATTTTGTTTTTATACAGCAAGAAATAAATTACTGTTCAATAAATATAACAGTCTCCAGAAAGTGTCTCCCTAAAGATAATGAAGGTGACATCTGATTAAGGAGTTTAGAGAAGAGGAAAGCACAATTACCTTATAAACTTCTTAGGATGAACCAAATTAGATCTAAATCACAAGTACTGGCTTACTAATTCTTTGCAAAATACGAAACAATTCTAAATGAACCATATTTCTTTGAAATTTATTTTGCATACTTCTCAAGTATAATATTTATGTTGTCATATATCTTTACAATTATACTGACATAAATAACATAACCAATTGAGTCTCAAAAAAAAATATTGCTCCAAAAGGGGTAATAAACAATCAGTGTAGATAAATGGTTAAAATAAGTATATTATTATAAAGTTAATTTTTTATTATAAACATACAGTGAAAACATCAAGCTATATTCACACAGCCTCTGAAATGCAGTCCTGGACATTTTATTGTAGAAACATGAATCCTCATCACATGGATTAAACAAAATCCTTCACTGAATCTTGTCTCCAGTTTGTGAATCATCCAGAATAAGAAAGAGACTGGACAAAAGCTCATAATCTGTTTATCAAATATCTCAGGCATTCTGGCCAGCACACTGCTCTTCTCTAAACACAGCTCATTCTTGAGAAGTTCTGTTTACTCATAGCAGTATTAAAAAAAAAAAAAAATCAAAAAAAAAAAATCACACAAAATCCTTCATCAAGGTCCAGCTAAACAAATTCAAGCCCACATGAATTTTCCAATTACTACACAAATCAGTTAGGGCACATCTATTTCCACCAAATATGTTTCTGTAGTGATGTTTAAATACAGATTTCCACTGGTGTATTATTTCTCTTTCCACATCTTCAGGTCAAGACAACTAGTTGTAATAACATAAGGTTCTACCAAGAGATCTCGCTGTTTCAACTCCACCCTTTCACATATTTCACATAGAAAAGAGAGAATGTAAACAAAATATTTCTCAGGAGTGATCACAAATTCAAAAGAAGTGCCATAATAATGAGTTTTGGTCTCTACATGATAGATTAAAAATACATGGAGCAAGTGGGCAAGTGTTTGTGACTTGACAGACACCACCATCACCCCTTCTTTGTGGCAAGTGGAAAAGCCCTGCCACGGTTTACTTCTGCAGGTTAGCCATCACCTTTAATGCAAAAATGTAAGAAATTTCTGTTTGAAGGGCACATCAAAATTTTTATCTTAAAATAGAATTGCATACATGATTGAAAGCAAAGTCACCAATTAATTTTCAGTTATTTTCTTTCAACCTTGTTATTCATGTAAATAATTATGGAAAGCTAGAATTATTTTCCAAATGCATCACTTGATGTAGGACTAGCATACTCTTCGTTCAGTCTAATGGAAACTTGTGAATTGCCAGTGATTGAATTGTCAATCATTCAAACAAGTAAATAGCTTTTTTCCTCCAAATTATGCTTTCAGAAGATTTTTACAGCTATTTAACCTCAGTACCTCACTATTTGTGAGTTGTTAGTTCTGTCCTGTCCAGAAATCTTCATCTCCAGATACTGGGAATATCCTGAGATCCACAGGTCAGTATTTTCCCAGACTCTCAACTTGAATTTCTGAGACCTGGCAAGTACCGTCTTTCACCAACACCTGAACACTATTTAATACATCAATCCCAGCCAGGTCAACCATTGTCTGAAAAACACTCAGAACATTACTTCCACAGTCAGTCTTCCAGTGAGACACTTTCTCCAGTTTGAGCCTGTCATGCTCCACATCCAATAGAAATAGGTACTTGACCAGTAGGTGCGTTTTAGATCCAAACTCCCCAAAGACAGTGGGGGCAAGAGAACACTGAGAAGGCAGGGAAGTGACAAAATCAAACTGGGATTCACATGCCTTTTTGGGGCAAACACATTATTTTGGTAATAGAAAAGTAGTGGGCAGTCATAAAAGATTTCCTAACGTGACATTTTGTAAAGCTAAAGGGAGCCTACAAACCCAGGCCTATTTTCTCTTCTTGATGTCACCAAGTTAGCTAAAGAGTTTAATAAGAGCTAGTTCTGTCTCTAGCTGCTTATCATTGTATTTCTGAAATAGGAAATTATTATTTCCAAATCTGCTGCCGATTTGCTTTATGGTAATAGACCCTAACCTGCTTTAATATGAAAAAAAGTTGCATCAGAAGAACTATATTCCTACTGTTTAAACTAACTCAGCTTCTTTTTATTCTGATAGGTAAGAAACTGCTGATGTCACAAACCTTCATGAAAACAGGAGTGCTGCTAAGAGATGCACCTAGACTTCACATTCATTTTCAGAAGGCTAGGAAGTCTTTGCTTTTTGTTTTCCTTAAAGATGCACATAAAGTTTCTTGCTACAGTATTTATCTGAATATCATATTTGCCAGTTTGAAAATGGGAATATAAATATCCTTTTGCTTCAGAGGTGCTCTGTGAAAATCAGCTGGTAGATATTTAAAACCTTTCTGTAGAGCTATACGAAGCACTAAAAAGGCCTAAAAATTACCAGTTTTGTGTTCACTTTGTGCTATGGACAGAGCTTTAAAAAAAGCACTGACTGCTCTTCAAATCATAAAAACAATATTAATAGTAGCTTTTCACTTCATGTATGCAATCTTTCCTTTAATATATTTTGACATATTAAAACACATACACAAACATCCATAACAGCTGCTAATTTTAAAAAATTGCACAAGCAACTGAGATTTCAAACTATTAGGGATGTAATTTTCTACTAATCTTAGAAAGCTCTAAAAAACATTATTTGTGATTAGACAAAACCACAATAGTTTGGGAAAACCAGTCTGGAGCAAATCACAAGTGTAGTGTATAGTGACAAATTGTATCTATGCTGAGGAAAGATGTTTGGGTTAGTGTTTTCTGTTACAGAGGATTCTAAGAGCATACTTAACAGATGGATGGAGAGAGTGTGTCCTGATAAATTACATACATCTCTGCTCCTATTTGAATTGTAAATACAATGTTGATACTACCTACCCAGTGAATAAGTTGCAGCACACACTTACATAATCATTTGCTAATGTAAAGTGTTGAAAAAAATGCTTGCTGTTAGCTAGAAGCATGAAAAGGGATATGAATGCAAGTAAAAAACAGTTAATACTAAATGCTGTCTTTCTAAACAGATTTTGATGGATTTAGCGCCAATATTTTTAAAATAAGAGACTAAACAAAGTGCAATTAGGATATTGAATGTCTTCAGTATTGAATCCCTTGTGAATTGCTACATGAAATATGGAAGCTGCCCCTCCAAATTAGTAGATACTGCATTTTAGTCTTTTATCAAAACAACACATTCTCCACTATCCTTTATTAATACTAATTTTGAAAACATTACCTCTTCCTTCTGTGAAGTATTCACCACAATGAATATAAGGCTGGGCAGTTAAAATTGAAGACTATTTTTAATTCTCATCCAGACTTGCACTCTCACTTCGACTGAGCCCAACTGCATCCATACAGAAACTGGGAATACTACCCATCTTGTGGGTTTGAGTGTGCATTTTGACTATATAACAGGAGGAGACTGGGTGGGCACTGCCACCTGAAAGCATCACAGGCAGGGAGCACAAGCACAGGATGGGAACAACATCATGCTGTGCAGGTGCAGCCTGAAGCAATCTGTCTTGGACAAAAACCTTGCTAAATTCTAAAGCCCCTCTATTTAGGGAGGGGGGAAAAAAAGGAATCAAAATATTAAAGACTGCAGTTAAATAATTACTGTAGCCATGACCCCTGGGTTGCTGTGACACTAGGCAAGGTCCTTTGCCCAGTGTCTGACACAGGTTGCTGGTTATTACTGCAGGAGCCATATTTCACATGCTCACTGACACGTTGCAGGAAGTTACACGCGACATACAGGCATTCACAAACAAAGGTAAAATTCCATATTCTAGCAGATCACAAAAATATCATGTCTCCACGCAGCCTGAACAAGTAGAATGCCTCAACACACACATACTCAAGCCTTCCCTCTGTGTTACTGCATTGAGAGTTCTTTAAAAGAGAGCTGCCATAAATTGTTTTCTATTACGTAAGCACCGGAACAAAGATTCCTCTATTGTACTCTTTTCACAGTACTCAAAAAATGACAGTGGTAAGGGAGAACTGACTTTATGAATTGAAAGATTGTCAAAAGTGCTTTCAACTAAGTGTCCCATAGTACTGTGATATTTTCTGTTGTATAGCAAAGCCATAGGAAATTTCACTTTAAATTACTCATTAGTAGAAATAGTTTTATCTTTGTTAAGCCATTTCTCTCAGTACAGATAATTGTGATATGAGCTCCCTCTAGTGTCTTGTTTCTGACACAAACTTGGAACTATAAAAGATTGCATAGGTCATTTATAAGTGCCAACATCCTACTTAAGTTACCTTCAAAAAAAACTTCACTGTTAGTGAAAAACAAAAATCACACTCCCAGTTAAATAGGTTTATGTATTTGTACATATTAAATTCTTAACTCAGTGTGGTAAATTTTGCTGCTCCATGTAACTATCATAAGATCTGAATATTATGTAATTACACATGTAACTTTGTACTGAAGTGCAACGGAAGGAAACTGACATGAAATCCATTTCTAGATATTTTAAAAATCCAAAACTAAGCTTAGAAGTAGATCCTCTATCTGTATATATAAAAAAGAGAATATTTTTAATATCTAAATAAATATCTTAAATATATGTAAAAATACCTCTTTCCCTATGAACACCTCAAAGTTATTTCAGTAATTCGAGGAATTCGCAACAACCTGCAATTTGATCTTGCTCAATTCAGGTCAGTGGGTATTTTCCCCACTGATACAAGCATGAGAATATACAAGTAGATTACTAAATGCTCCACAATAACTAAAACAGGGCATAAAAAGTGTGGGTGGATGGACAACTTTTGCCATCAATTAGTGAAAATTATATTAAAAGCCTTACTAATGGAAGACACATTCTTGTCTTCCACCCAGAAGACCAAGGCATTCTTTTCCCCAGCAAATACACCAGAGAAGCCAAGCTGAAGCAGCATGGTGGGGGAGTGGGCTGAACCAGGAAAAAGACAAGCATAGTTTTTCCTCCCTAAGAAAAGGGAACTCATATTGTGAATCTTAGGATACTGTCCCTGACACAATGCCATGAGCAGCTCTATGCAAATGTTACTACCTCTTCTTCCACATAATACAAAAGCAGCATTGACAAGGCATATGAGACTTTTACAATAAAATAATGGTTTCATTTCATTTTCTATAGACTGCTAAAACAAAAGAAAAACTAAAAAAAACACACACAAATTTTAAATGCATAAAATCCCTATGTAAATCTAGCCCTTTCCCAACCTTGTGTTTTTATAATATTTTGTTTCCCACTCATTGGAGAAGACAGAGCTTTGCCCTGAGAAAAATATATTTTAGGTATATTTAGACTCTTCTAGAACATATAAAGCATTACCTATAAACCTGACAATTACACATGTGCAATTAACAGAGCTGCATACATATGTTACAACCAAAATAAACCTGTGGATTAGAATCTGTAAGTGACAGAAATACAAAGAAACCAAACATGTTTCCCTCACTTCCTAATGCTAAGATTCACACTCTTGTTTGGCTCTACAGTTCTCAATTTAAGTCTCATACTTGAAAAAACAAAAGTAACCACCTACCACATCACAAGATTAAGAGAGCTATTCAGTCCTCTTCAGAACACTTAATATTTTTCATACTTTTTCCCCAATTATATTTTTTCCCTGCTATGTCCTAGGGGTATTTTTTCCCCTGGTATGTCCTAGGTCCTTAGGTTTCAGGATGACTCTGAAACCTAAGGCTGGTTTCAGAGTCATCCTCTGCAAAGTCACAGAATCACACAGAATCCCAGATTATTCTGAGCTGGGACCCACAAGGATTATTGAGCCCAACTCTGAAGTGAACGACCCAGAGAGAGAAAAGGTACTACAAGTAGTCTGATGCCTTCATTATCTCAATCTTCCTTAAATTCTTTGTCTGAGCACAGAACTCTGTCTCTACAATCTGTCAAATGGTGGCACTGCTTAAAAAAGAAATTGAATGGTATCAGGCAGTCTCTTGGGCTTTTACTACATACATGCCAGAGTTCAATCAGTTTATAGTACTACAGGCTTAAAGGGCAACTGGATTCCAATAGTTTCTCATTATTTTAAAATTACCTTTAATTAATTAAAGCCAAGACAAATAGAAATAAATGCATTATGTCATATTTTCCTTTCTTTATTCTTCAGTGCAAAATTAAATGGATAATTACATCACAGATTTTTGTTAATAATGCAGATAAGGCTTCTTTTTAGTTTTAGCTATTAGGAAAACAAGCTAGAACCCATTATTATGGGTTGGAAAAGATTATCAAATATTGCATACAACATCCCCTAGGTTTTCAAACACAAAATTAATTTAAAACCTTCTACAAAGCTCAACTAGCCCACAATTCACACTAACTTCCTTATATCTTTCATACGTAATACAGCTCTCCACAAGCTGGGTAAATAATAGTGCTTGGGGGATTTTTTTACCATGCTTAGAAGCTAAGTTTTTGAAAAATAATCAAAGGAATTAATCACTATCATTTTAAGTTTGTTCAGGGAGAACCTCTTTTGGTAGCTGCATATTTTATGTCAAAGGGTTTCAGCCAATGGTCACCCCAAACCTGAAAATACTGCATCCCTCAATACACTATCAAAAAAAAATCACACTGATAGTCTCTGATTAAAATAAGTGTATGGAAACCTCCTACACAAAATAAGATCAAACAAATGAAGTAATTAGTTATTCTGATCTGTGTGTCTAGAGAAGGGCAATGAAGATGGTGAAAGGTCTGGAGCAGAAGTCTTCTGAGGAGTGACTGAGGGAATTGGAGTTGTTCAGCCTGGCAAAAACGAGGTTCAGGAGGGACCTTATCACTCTCCAACTACCTAAAAGGAGGCTGTAGAGAGGTAGGGGTCAGTCTTTTCCCCCACGTAACAAATGAGAAGACCAAGTGGAAATAGCCACAAGTTATGCCATGGAATATTTAGACTGGATATTAGGAAAAATTTGCTGTTGGACTAAAAGATCTTGGGTGTCTATTCCAGCTTAAACAATTCTATGATCCTAAAGCATTTGTCTGTTGAGCTCCTTAGGAAATGAGCAGCCACAGCAGCCAACCCACCATCCTACCTCCAGCAGGGTAACTCTGCAGCACCAGGCTCTTACTGCAGCTGATCCAGCAGACTGTTTTGCCTGGGGCTGAGCCAAAGCAAATATTCTTAAACCAAACCAAGGCAGCTCTTCTGGGACCTCTGATTTGTAAGGTGCATGGCATGGAATGAAAGCAGAGGGATCTGAGCATTAAATTGCTGCATCCTAGCTGATCCCTTTCAACTGAGCTCAGTACTTTCTGATCCAGTGCTCCTCATAACCCTACTGTGCTGCTGAGGTCAGTGTAATTGCACGAGCCCAGCTCCTCTGTGCTACAGCCCAGTTCAGACAAGTAGCTGCACTCACACAGCCCCAGCCTCCCCAGTGGTAGCCCCACCTGTAACGCAGCAGCAAACACAGGTGGGAGCTGAGCCTGTGCAGGACCTGGCTCCCAGTGCAAGACATCACACACTGACACTGCTCTCCTCCAACAAACTGGGATCTGCACACACCTCAGCTCTGCCATGCTCCCAGGGCAGGTCAGAGCTACTCAAGTGCAAACCCACACCTGCCGTACCCCAGCACAGCCAGCTTAAACAACAGCAGTGCTTGAATGCTGAGAGTGAAGTTGCTTACTCTGAAGATAGCTACCAAGCTCTTAGTAAATCCAGTATTTTTGAACAAATGCCAAGCAGTTTAAAACTGCTTACATACCTACAGTTAATATCCAAGACAGTCAGGATTGAAGCATGTTGATTTGCACTGTATGAATGATAGTTTACATAACAAAAATGAATCATACTAACTGGCTTCAACCATATTTTGATAAATTCTTGCATCAAGTGAATACAGTATGGCATTTCTGTAGCATTTAAATCTATGACCTTGATTGCACACATTTAAGTTCTGCCAACATTCACATACACACTTTTTTTTTTTTTTAAAGAATAAGCCCTTTAATGTAATCATGCTTTGGGTTGGGTTTTTTTCTCAAATGTACATGAATGCAAAGTACTCATTGAACTGAGACCTTGTGTGCTGAACAGTTTCCTCTTACTTTGAATAGTATTTTATTCATAATAGTGCTACTAACAGCCTTTTTATTTGCTTATAAAAAAATCACATATTTTATAGCAACTTTTCACATTAAACATAAATAAAGGACATAGTCAAAATCAAATATAAGCATTGTTTTTTAATTCAGACACCACTTAGTAAAGAAGTTGAAACAACATGAGATGTACAGGATTGTGAAGAGGACAGTGAAGAAGAGAACACAGAGCTGTGATAGTTCCCAGTGAGTTCAATAAAACTACACCAGTTGACACCACAAGGAAAGCAGTTTAGGATCTAGCCCAGCAACCAACCTGGGCATTTAAAAACAGTTGAGTTTTGACTTTAGCATATGGCAAATGTCTCAAGTGCTGACTAAATTGATAGATGCTTTAAAAGCTACTGTTCATTAGACATCTTTGCTTTATTTCAATTTCAGCATAGAAGTTATAACTATGATATTATATGATGATTCAAAGCATGAATTAAAAATCTATTTATGGATCATGAATTTAAGAGGAGCACAGGGAACAATTTTAAAGGAATACTGATGAAAATAATGCTATTAACATTACTTTTACATTAATGAGTCAAGTTTAGTTGGCGATCATTCCTCAGGCTCATTAAAAGATATCTGAATGTGAATCACAAGAAATTTAAAATAATCTACTTGGTTTATCCACTGGGAGTTTAAACATCTTCTTTTCATCAGAAGTAATAAATACAATGTAAATAAAGTAGCAATGCAAATAAATCAGTTTTAAATTCTCCATACTATCTCAAAGGCTTAAACTGCAGCACCCTGTACAGTCAGATGTACAAGCAATGTGTATGACATACCAGTGGAAATGAATGCTTTTCCTCAAAATGCCACCTTCAGAACCAAATAAGCATGACACCTAATGCAAAACCCCTACTGCAGGTTAAGACAGCTACAATATGGATTGAAGAGGTCATGTTAACACAGAGCCCAAGTGCATGCAATTTGGTGTTTTATTCTAGAACATGTCCATAATGAATAAACTTCTACCTGCTCGCTGTGTGGAAGGGGCAGCATCAGCTCCCCAGACAACAACAGTTAAACACCTGATTCATTCTTCAATAGTAAAATACTAAATAAAATCAGAATAATTACTTATGCGGCCAAAGGGAGGATGAATTTAATTATCAGTGACAACAGAGCAGTTGTGTTTCTAGTCTGCAAACAAGCCACCACAGCGTCTTATGAAAATAGAGATAAATTGAGCTATGGTTTCTACCATGTGTGCTATGGTTCAGGCAAGAAGAAATGCAACAGCCATGAGCTGAAGCACAAAGACAAGCAGAATACAATTCTGACAAACTTGTACACCAATCAGGGGAGGCATTCTGTGCAAATAACACCATATAGCTTGCTCTGAAGAGTCACCCACTTTACAAGAATAATGCTCATGATGTCCAATGCTTTTTTTGTGAATAAAGTATTCATCAGTGAGACTAAAAGATCACAGCCTGAGGCATCAATGTGGAAAGGCACTAATCTTTAAATAACAAACCCAGTATCAACCAAGCAGTCCCTTTCACTGCCTTCAACAAGCATGATTTGTTATCTCCTAGCCTCAAAACATCCAGCTCTGCCTCTCCAATCAAATTTGTCCAATGACTTCTTTCAGCTTTTTAACTTCTGCTTCCTGTGAACACACCTTTTCCTAGTCCGAGTAACAAGATTTGGACTAGAGGATCTACAGGGAATAACTGCACTCCATTAAGAGCACAGCACCCAGGTATAAGGCCATGAACTGGGAGCAGAAAATCTGTTTCCACCTGAAACAAGTCATCCAGCCACACATGCACACACACCAGCAGACCTAACATTAAGGAACTAGAAAGCTTTGCAGTGAAGGCAGGAAGCAGGAGAAACTCAGCTGTCTCATTTTGTCCTAACTTGTATCATCAGCTTAAAGTCAACCCTTTGATTTCCTCTTCATGGGCTGTTGCTGTAGTATGCAGTTTGTGAAGATGGGAAATCTCAGTAGTGCAATAGGAATGCTTTGTTTTGTTTCCAAACAGTGCCAGACAGCTCAGAATTGCTGAAAAGGGGCCAGTGCAGCACACAAAGTGGCACTAAGTCAGCAGAATTGGAGTAGGCTACTAAAACTCTGAAACCCCCAAAGAGAAGTTTAAATGATAAATGAGAAGCAGAAAGGTCATCTTGTATCATGTTGACTAAATACTGTGGATATTAAGAATATTTGCCAATTTTTGTACACTGACAGATGACTGCCACTCTTTTCAAAAGTGGCACATCTATCATCATTTTTCAAGGTTTCTGCTTTGATTTAGAATTTTTGGAAAGCTGTAGTCTTGGGGTTTTTTTCTATTTTCTTTAATAAAAACTCCTTCAAGGATACTCAGATAGCTCCACCAGCTGCTACACTGCTATGGTTTGCATGCCCCTCAATGTGAGGTCTCTGCAGATGCGGAGCTTTTTAAGACCCAGTTTTACAGATGCTTTGCATACAAATTAGTCACCCTGTCCTTAAATTATTACTGAATTAGGAAAAACTCTTGTGCCGTTACAGAGGAAGGTAAGACAAGGTTTTGGAGTAAAATCTGTCAACATTTTTACCCTTTTAGCTGATTATAGTCATCTCTGAAAGCCTTCACCTAAGATGTCTGAAAATCCTGCAAAATATTTTATCTCACAGTTTATTTGTCCTATTTAGATTTACAAAAGCACGGGTGTTAACACTTTGTGTTCTTATAACAGTGTCTGTATATATAAAACTGTACATCAAAACAGTTACAAAGATTTCTGCAAAGCTAATAGAAAACAGAGTGAGGTCCAAGCCCCTGGAATGTTCAAGGGAAAAAACACTTTATAACATCATAGCCAGGAACTCAAAAATCAACAGCTGGCAGACCAAGTCAGACAGAAAGCACATTTTTGTGTTCAAGGTCTGTAAAGAAACCCTTAGACTGTGAAGCATACATTACAGGAAACTTCTACCCCCACAGCCATACCTCATTTTATCTCCTCATCTTTTCAAAACTGGCAGAAACCACCCAGCAAACAGCTTTCCAACTGCATCAGAGAATCTCCAAATAAACCTGGAAGTTACAGACAAATACAGCTCTGCTTGTTCAATTCACCATACTCCATTTACAGATTTTGAAAACCTGCTAACAAGGATATGGAATTCCTTGTGAGCTCCTTTGAATATTTCAGTTTTAGCTTGGATTTGGCAGGTGGCTTTCATTTGTGCAGGGATTCCCCAGGAATTTTGCCACTGGGAATGACTGAAGAGACAGATCCCTTCTGCTCACACCCCTTCTCCTGCCAGGAGACACAAGTTACATGGATCTATGAGTTCATGTCAGTTCTTCAGCAGGCTGCAAGACGAGTTGGTTTGCAGCACCTGGCCTGAAAGAACTGCATCCCTTGACACTTTCAGCTACTCAGCATCAATGAAATACTTTGCAGGAAAAGGCCCAGCTGATGAATGGAATACAATAAAACCCAGTTCCTCCTAAATTACCCACCATGCAATGTATAGAAAGCATCAAACTGCAGCAGTCTTGCTTTTGATCTTTAAACTTCAATGACAAAAATTGATATGTTAAAGTTCAAAATGTGCTAAATGAACAGAATTTCTGTCGAAAGTCCTCTTCATTAACAGTTACTGCATATTTCACTGCAGGAAAAAAAATAAGCAACTGCTTATGAAAGCTGAATGCTAATTTTAAAGCAATCAAAAATGCATAGATGTTTTAAATTACAAGAAATGCCTCTCTAACATCTTGACTATTTCAACAGAAGCAGATGGTTTATATAGCTTTACTGCTTAATTAAACATTTTATAGATTCTGTAAAATGGTATTTTATGGCATCCTTTCCAACTGGCTTTCTAAATTTAAATTACAAAGTAATTTTACATATGTGCCATATTAATCAGACCATTTATTAAAATATTAATATCTAATAACTTACTGACCTGACTTCTATCTTCTAATACATTTGAAAGGTCTAACTGTCCACTTCCTTCCTATTTCTTCTTGATGATCATACTAACTTTTTCCATAATTCTACTGGTTTCCTTTATTTTAAATAGTCCTAATTTAGAAGATTTTAGATGTTTCCTTTTATCCCCTTTACAAAAACAGGATAAATAAAATGAAATATTTTATGGAATGAAATATTAAAACCAACACCAAACAAGATACATGTTTGGATGCTGCTGTAAAAGCTAGACATGACTACTGATGAGTGTGAGAAACTTGAGATAATGAAGAAGGCTTAATGAACTACAAAAGTATTTCATAAAAGACAAAAAAGTATGCTGTCCCCAGGTTCCCCAGGGGAAAATAAAATCAGGTTACAGAGATTCACAAAGCCACCGTCAGACAGTTGGAAGAAAGAAAGAGGGATGAAAAGAAAAAACTGAGCATAGTAGGAAAAGTTCTCAAAATCCTTATCAAGTACAAATTTGATGTGATAATTCCAGCAAAAGGAAGGGTTTCACGATTATTATGTATAGTTCCTGGAATGACTTTCTAGAGCTGATTCAAAACAAACAGAAGAAGGCAGAAATAGACAAAACAACAATATAGTCACTGAGCCAGGGGGTTATTTAACTGTGTGACTACCAAAGAGAACCTTAGGCTAGAAAGAACTTCAGTCTGTTCTCTGGGTTTATAGATCAAATAGGTGAGAAAAGGCACCACTGAGTACACAAATGACCCTGCTTACTTACACCAAAGCAGGGTCCTTACATAAGCAGGTGACAAATGCCTACCACAAAGTGAAGGTCAGTTAGGTGACTTGTGAGTCATGAAGTCATTAGGGACACGAGTCACTACACCCTCCATGAGAACCCAAGGCTCTGGCACTAGGGCACACTGCACATTTTAAGCTATACCAGCTTTTCCTGGTTCTTCCTGGCCATATATTCACCACGCTGCAGCTCAGAACTCCACAAAACCTTCAAGCCTCTCCTGCTCCCCATGACCCAAGTCCACACCACTGAGCAGGGAAGAAAACCAAAACATTCATGCATATTCCTTAACTGATGAAATGCAGCTATGTCACAGCACAGTCCTTTATATACAACCAGCACCATGTGCAAAGAGCAGCAACCTATCTAAAATGCAGGCACATAATTTGATAAAAAACAACAGTTGCAAAACCAAACAAAAACCCCAAAAGGCCACAACAACAACAATAAAAAACAGAAAACCAAAAAACCACCACAAAGAAACAACAAAAACAAGAAGCATTTTATTAAATCAGAACATCAAGTTGAAAAAAAAATTATGGCAACATGGTTAGTTAGGAGGTTAAAATGATCAGAATCTTCAAGACTATATAAAAGAATTTGCTCACCATCTCTTTTAATGCTCAAATCAGGAATTCAAAGACACTGACAAAACAAACAGCAGAGTAACTCATGAAACTCACTACCATTAGGAAATCAAGCAAGCATTTGAGTGAATAATTACTGACATGCACTGCTTGCAAATACATAATATTAATTTAAATTAAAGGTTGTTATTATTTAAGTTTTAATCACAGCTGAAGATCCAGAAATGCCTATTCTTGTATTCCTCTAGCTAAACAGGAGAGCTTTTACCCATTCCATATATATAGCTCATTGCTGCATATGAGTTCTGAGAGAGAACTGATTTTGCTTACCTGGAAACACTTGACAGTTACATGAAACTTCCTTCAGACCAACATATTTCACGTGCCTTATGTTGCTTTATTTTTATATTATATACCAATCTGTTGTAATGTGCTGATTTTATGTATCATCATCTGCTAAATGAACTTTTGAACATTGCAATACATTAACCTCACCCCATCCATCGCAAGGACCTCAAGTCACTGAAAATATATGTAAAGAAATAAATGTTGCAACAAAGAGTCAGTGCTTCTGTGTGCACTCATTTAAATTCTGAAACTTAATATTAATAGCAAAGGCACCACCCACTAAGCTACTTTGTCACATAGCCACTGGGAGGAAATATAAATGTTTCAGGAGATACGTTTTTCACCATTAGTTTGACAGATGTGGTTTCTATAATAACATGAACATTATAAAATAATTTCTCAGGGTATATCTTTGTTGATTCAGTAGTTTTTATCCAAAAAATATTTTACAGTGCAAATTTATTCAAGTAGCTGAAATTAAAGAGCAAGTACAAAAAGAACTCCCTTTCAACAATGAGCCTCAGGAACTTCTGCTACTTTGACATTGTCAGAAGCAGTAAGAACTTATGATTGGTGCCATCTACATAAATGAAACCAGGGGAGTGAACCAAAAGACTTTTGGGCATAATTTCAAACAAAGCTACTGCACAGAGGGGCAAACTGTAAGAAAACTCAATTACAGGCATTGCAATATAATCCCAAATTATCTTTGAAACAGAAAATACTTGCAAAGACTTCTTGCAATGTACTTGTATTTGATAACCTGGTTTTTAGGCCCTGCTCATAAAACAACGAGTGTTTTGTCTCCACAAACAGTAAAAGTGGTTATGAAGTGTTTATTAGTTCTTAGCCCTACGTGAACTTCTTTTAAAAGAAGTCCTCCCAAACACCCCACCGCGGCCTTCAACTCTCCAGAGCCGCCTGGGGCGGGGTCCGCGCTCAGGGCGCGGGCTGGACATGAACTGTGCCGGGTTCTCCTCGGCTCCACTGCCGGCACCTCTCCCATCCCGACCCACCGGGGCTCCGCGGGGCCCGCAGCGGGCGGCGGCAGCCGGGGGCGGGCCCGGCCGAGCCAGGGGCGGGCCGGGGGCAGGCCGGGCTGAGTCGGACCGGGCCGGGGCGGAGCGGCGTGTCCCGGCGGGGAGCGGCCGGGCGGAGCCGAGACCCCGCCCGAGGCGGGCGCGGCGGCCACGTCAGTCCCGGAGCCGCCCCGCCCGCCTCCGGCCCAGAGCCGGATCCCGGATCCCGCCGCCCTTCCGCTGGCGCCGGGGGAAAGGCGCTGTTGTCCCGGCCTGCCCCGCGCCCGGCCCGCTGCACCGCCGGCTCCGCAGCCCCTCAGCGCCGCTGCCCGGGGCCGGCCCCGCTCCGCGCTGCGGGCAGAGCAGGGCAGGGCAGGGCAGAACACAGCCCCGCCCCGGGCCTCCCCAAGCCCTCCCGCCGCAGCCCGGCCCCGGCCCCCGGGCTCCTACCTGCTGTGGGGCTCGCCTGCCCGGCTTTGTCTGTGAGGGGTGTCCGCCGCCTCCTTGGCAGCCGGCTCCCAGCCACCGGCCCTCGCCGCGGAATGACCCCCGGCGCTACTGAAGGTACGTATGAGCCCTCCTACACCCGCCTTTCTTCATGCGATATAGGTGTGTGGCTTTTAGCGTCACTCAGTGAAGCTGTGCATGATTACCTCAGTTAAGGTGACAATTAAGAGATGGTCTACCACTTGTGTGGTCTTCGGAAAGAAGGTAATTGACCACCTAAGAAACTTAAATGTTCACGTGCAGGCCGCACAAGGCGGTGGTGGGGTGCGTTACTAACGTGTGTTTATTAAGTAGTATTTAATTGTTTTTTCCTCTGTCATTTTACAGGGTGTCTCTTTAGCAAGACTCGTGACATGAAGTAGAACAACAGGCATTTTGAAGAGCTCTGACATAAATACAGCTGTGTCTCTGAATGTTGGCACTGGAGACTCTTCCCAAAGTCAGTTTGAATCGGAACCTGTGAAGTTTCAAAAAGCTTCATAATGGAGTTTTTAGCATCCAAAGGATATTATGTTGGGTATTTCAAAAGGTCTTTATTGCTCGTTTTAGTATGTGTAATAGTTCTTGTATGCACTGATCAGGACTACTATAGTTTGCTTGGAGTATCCAAAGAAGCAAGTAGTAGAGAAATACGACAAGCATTCAAAAAGCTGGCATTAAAGTTGCACCCTGATAAAAATCAGGTAAGTTACCTTTTTAACAAGTCAAAGTTGTTGACTTAATGGAATAGTCTTTAAACAAAAAGCAATATTAATTTATCAAAAATGTGTCTCTGTTATTGTGAAATAACCAGCTGATAATATAGTTCAACTCAGATTTTCTGCAGAGAAAATTTATGAAAAGTAGTCATACATGGTTTTGTTGAATTTGGGCTGATTTAATTCCTGTAGTAAAAAGATTCAGGATTCTTTAATTCTCACCTTTATTGAGTATTGAGTTGTATCTAGAGGAAAACTTAGTTGTGTACCATATTACCTTGTTGGTAAACTGTTGAGTTATCCCCTTTCCATTTAGTTTAGGGGGACTTGCTGTTTCCCTACCCTGTGGTCTCCTCTAAACATCAAATAAGAGCAGCCCCTCCTGAGACATCAGTCTCCAAGTATCAAATAGGACAAAACAGACATCTTGGGATTGCCAGGGTGTAACGGTGGAGGTTACAAAGAGCTCAGGACTTACTGGAGAGAGAAGATTGAAATGGCTCAGTCAGTGCTATCATATTTCTGAAATACAAAGAAATTACTTTTAAACATCAGTTTTTCCTTGAAATGACTTGAATTAAGCAGAAATTCACAGGAAATAAATGGGTTTAGATCCCCGTACGTACAACTGCATGGAGCTCCAAAGAGCAGCAGTTGTTTCGCATGAGCCTCTGACAAGCTCAGAGAGAAAGCCAAATGTCAGCAAAGCTAGGAATGCCAACTTGTAGCTATTAAATGAAAGTTTTGTTTTCTCTGTTAAGACTTACAAAATAATGGCATTTGTGGGCAGTTTCTGTCATTTCCATGCATGAATGTACTACGGAAGGTTTTTCAACAGGTTATTTTCAGCCTTAGTGTTGATATATCGATGAATCCATTAGGCAAATTCCATAATGGTAATTGATTTCCTGTGTATCTAGCTAAAAACAAAAAAAAAAAATCTTAAGAAAAAGTGTTTTTTGAATGAAATGTGTAAGCAGAAGTTTAAAGAGCAGGACTGTGTGGCACATTTCACACACCACTGTTACACTGCACCTGTGCAGATTCCCCAACTTGGGTTCAAAATACATCTGCAGATTTTTTCACCATTCTCATTCCCAAGCTACCTAGAACAAAAATGTTTCTTAAATAAAAGGAGAAGGCAGCTGTCTACACTGTCAAGACCAGAAGGGGGATGAATCTGTCTCTATAGCACAGATTTTGAACTGGTCAAGTAGGGATTCTTGGGGAGTGGAAAGGATTATGAAGGAAATGGTGTAATTCCTTCTTGAGTATATTTTTTTTTTAATTCCGCTGAAGAGAGAGTTGAAAAAAGAGGGTTCACTGGAGAATGTTACAGCCTCCTACCAGTTCACTTTGCATTTAAGTTGGTAGTTTAGTGGGGATGGAAGAAATAAGAGGACACATCTGGCTTTGGGAAAGAAAAACTTGACTGTAGTTCGGTTTGAGATGACAGTGCAATGTCTGCTTCCATTACAACTGGTATCCTTAGCAGGAATATAAAAATACTTCCGAAGATAATTTTCTCAGCATTATGTGCACAATATGTTTATTAACTAATTACTAACTATGGTTTCCCTTACGTAGAATGATCCAAATGCACATGAAAATTTTTTGAAAATAAATAGAGCATATGAAGTACTTAAAGATGAAGACCTAAGGAAGAAATATGATAAGTATGGAGAGAAGGGTCTTGAAGATCAGCAGCAAGGAGGTCGTTACGAAAGCTGGCACTTCTATCGCTATGATTTTGGTAAGTTATGATGTATGCTTGTGATTTACTTCAAACAGTTACAAGGAAATGCAATATTCAGATCTGTTTCAGAGCTTTTCACATGTTTCTTATGTGTCCTCTCCAGATTTGTCTGCTCTGTAGTTTTGCTGGCCCAATATTTGATTTACCCTGTTAATGGCTACCCAAAGATGCAATCTGTTTACCTAGCCTTTTGTTCCTGCTGCTTGCCTTTTTATAGGTCATCTAACTTCTTGTTTATTTTTTTTAAAGTGCAAGGCTTTTTTTTCACCTAAATGTCAGTGTTAATATTCCATCAGGATTCTTTTTAACTCTTTAATGCAGGAAGACCTTCTTTGTTTAGTATTCTGCAGGGGGATTTTGAGAGGAAATTTTTGCACCGTCAAGCCTATTTGATGTGCAATAGATGATTCTCAGAGCTGCTGTAATAGGAGTAAACTAAAACAGGGAACTGAGGAACATAGTTTGATTGGGATGAAAGAGAGAGCTAGAACCTCCACCTTGGCAACAATTTTTTTCTAATGTTGTTTGTCCCAGTCTCTAAGAAATCGATGTCTGTGCAGATTGGAATTGAATAAACCAATGGTGCAACTATCACAGGAAAATATGGAAATTGGCCTAAAACTTCTTCATATAAACATTTAAGAAATTTAAGATTTAAGAAATTTTAGCTGACTGAAGTTTCACTGCTTGATTAAGAAACAGTATCATTTAGTGTCTATTATTCATTCATTTAGGGAGCATCAGTTTTTATATTTTATATGTCTGTGTGCATATATAAGTACAGCTTTATATATATTTATATGTATGGGTGAGCATATGTACTATATTACATGAGATATAAGTGAAAGTAATATAAAAAGTACCTTGTCTCCTGTAGAAATTAATTTCTCTCATTATTTATTTGCATTTGATCCTTGTGTACTTCAGGTGAAATGACATCTCACCATGTTAGGTACTGTAAAATATCTGCAACCATAGTAGCATAATATAATGCTCTTTAATAGTATTTTTGATACTCTGCAGTGCCTTTCTTGTGTAGTTGAAGTAGTGTTTTGTAGTGATGCTCTTGGTAGGCCTGGTTAGCTTTGTCTTCCTTACCGTTGTTCTACCCACTTCATTCCACTGGATTCACACACACATTTTACCAGTGGAAAAGCTTGTGGCTGGAAACAGTTTTGTTATCTAAATGTTTAGGTAACCAGAGGCTGAGAAAGCTTCTGGAAAAAAGCTTTCTTTTCTGGAAGCTTCTGGACATTACATAAAGCTCTCAGTGAGAGCTGAGACTTCTTGAATTTTAATCTGACAGCTGGATGATGTTATTTCTAATGCTCTTGCCATAACAGCAGTAGTTCTAATTCTCTTCTCGCTCCATGGTTGGTTATTAAATTATCAAAATAACATTCTGATAGTGGTTTTTGTAGCTTGAGAATGAGTGAGTTAGCAAGAGGTTAGACTCGGGGTCCAGTGCTAATGGACAAGGATAACATTTTTGTAAAACCTCTTTGCCTCCTTAGTATTTCAGCTTAAATCTACTGTCTTCTCTTGTGCATAAGGTGATATTTTTTTACTTTGCTTTAAAGGTGGAAAAATAAAAAGCAATTGTTGTTTTTATTTTTTAAAAGGTATTTATGATGATGATCCTGAAATTATAACATTGGATAGAGGAGAATTTGGTAAGTTTTTTAAATACATGGCTGCTTGACAACATGATAACCAAAAGTACAATTTCTACATATTAAGCTGTGTCTTAGTAGGCTTTTCTTATTTATCTTTGCAAACACTTGTTGGAAAATCGTCTTCACATGAGAAAACAAAACAAAAAAAATACCCCTTAATGATTCCCGTTAAATACTGGTTAGCATATCAAACAATATCAATAAACAGCTTACATTAAGTTTTAATTTGTGAGATCTGTAAACGGAAATTATTTGAATTAAAATTTTGTTACTCCTAATTTATTGTTGCTGTTTCTCTTGTAAAAAAATGCTCTTGATAAAACTTCTCTAATTTTATTTTTCTGTGAAATCCAATCAGTTGTGTGTAGTTCAAAAGCAGAAGGTGATACCAGATACTAAAAACACAGCAAAGGAGAACAAGGTGTGGAAGGATAACAGTTTCAATGAGAATATTGTCCAGGTTTTTTTACTTTTAAAATTACAACTAAGTTGTTTGTTACAAAGAGAGGCTAGAGGCAAAAATACTGGATTTTGTGTGATTTGTCATCTGCATATTGAGTACAGTTTCCTGTGTGCAAGATTGGACCTGCATGCTGAATTAGTCTTGTAAACTGTTCTAATAGCAAACCCTCACGATGCTCTTCAAGACCACAGGCTTGCTTTGGTTAATCTATTTGTGGGGTCTACACATTCCTTGTTGTCTTTTTTGTGAGGATATTTTAATATAGGCAAATAAAGTTTACAAAACTCACTACAAGAAAATTGAACAGGCTGAAAGCCAAGTAATTCAAGCTGATAACTGCTCTTCGTGTATATTTTGTTGATGTTGTTTTCTTTCATAAGCAAAATTACTTATATTTCCCTTGACTTTTCTAGTAATTATATTAACTTGGATTTTTAATTACATTAGACATGATTTCTTCATAAAGAGATTGCCTGGTGCAACTCGCTAAATACATTAAGTAGTATAAGGAAATGGAAAATTCAAGTGGGTAAAAATATTTTAGAACTTGTATCTTGTAATCAGACTTACACTGTCACACATTTCAGCTAGAATAATCTGCAGACAGTACTTTTTTCCTTAATTAATAGAACAGATGCTGAAATTCAGGGTGCTGATAGCTTCTGAAATACGACTTTTGTGCCTATGAGTATGATTGTATGAGATACAATCTTTAATCTCATCTGAGTTACTGTTACTGTGCCCGACATGAAATACTTAATACAGCTTTTGGGGAGTACAGTATAGCAAAAATGTACATTCTAGATATAACTACATTGCAGATGTGCATGATTTACTTATAATTTTCTTCTCTCCATCTAGATGCTGCTGTTAACTCAGGAGAACTGTGGTTTGTGAATTTTTATTCTCCTCGATGCTCTCACTGCCATGATTTAGCACCCACGGTACGTAAACCAAGTAAATTAACTCTGAAAATTCATTGGTTTTAAGAACATAAAACTTAATGAAGTGGATTTTTACACTGAAGCTGAAACCAAAGACAAAAATTCAAAATACTGGGAATAAAACACATGCTCATTTTTCATTATATCTATAGGAAAATAGCCTCTTTTTTGCCTTTTTTTTTTAGTGGAGAGAATTTGCTAAGGAGCTGGATGGAGTAATACGCATTGGAGCTGTGAACTGTGGAGATAACAGAATGCTTTGTCGAATTAAAGGGATTAACAGCTACCCCAGTCTGTACATTTTCAAAACTGGAATGGTGAGGGATAAGACTTGAAGTTTTTTTAGAATGAAATTTGGAGAAGTATTTCTTTAATGGCTGTTCGTAGAGATTTATTACAGCAATCTTTCTCTTTAGTATGTTACTTTCTTTAATTAATACAACTTTATCTTGGTTAAATGAATTTACTAACTTCACTTCAGAAATACATATTTGTTAATATATATATAATTTATATATAATTCCAAAGAAATGCTAATATATTTTTACAGTGGTTTTTCTGAATAATTTTTCTGTGCAATATATCACTTCTGATTGGGAGGATGCTGTCAGCAGAGTTGCTGTAGCAAAGCAGCAAGTCTCCTTGAACAGTTCCTCTTACAGTGTTGTAAAGGACTTTTCAAGTACAAAGCATAGTCTGTGGTTTGTAGTCTTAACGAGTATGACCATATGCCTAAAGAGACTTGAAAATTCTTTCCACAAGATTCCCTCCATGCTACCTGCAATGATGTATGTTACTCTTTATAGCTGCTTGCTAAGTCGTGGTGCTGGAGTGGTGTACAAAGTGCACCTGAATAGATGGATACAATGATAAGTTTTGAGAGGTTGAATGCTAAAGGGAGTGATGTAAGAAATTTTTATTTAAATAGAAGTACAATTGTTGGGAGTTGGTGTTTCTATGACTTAATTATTCTCGTGTTGCAGCATTTGGAAAGAAACCGCATTACAGAATTTAAATTAAGATTAAATTTTAAACATTCTGATAGGGGATGGAGAGAACACTTAGGCTGGTAGTGGGGGTTGGTCCTGCGGTTGCTTAAGAACTGTTAGAAGAACACAGTAGGTTTTGGGATAGGTTATTTGCCTTTTTTTTTTCCTTAATTTTATAAACTTTATTCTCTGTCTTCTGTAGCAACCAGTGAAATATTTTGGAGACAGGTCAAAAGAGAGCTTAAAGAACTTTGCCATGCAGTATGTTACAAGCACAGTCACTGAGTTATGGGCAGGTAATGTTCACCTCTTTGGCTTGGCGGGCTGTTGAAATTGTTTTTACTATATAAATATGGCAGAAACTATGCATATGACTGAATCTGCCAACTTTTACTAAGTCTTCTATTGGAGACTAAAAATAGTTCATGTAATTTGCTAATATAAAACCTTGTTTCATGGTCACATTTAGTCATAAACTGATGCAAATTGTTTCACTTTTAGGAAATTTTGTAAATGCTATTGAAACTTCATTTGCTTCTGGTATTGGTTGGCTGATCACCTTTTGTGCTGAACGTGGGGGTAGGTATATGAAATACTTTTCAGATAATGTGACAGAAAAAAGGACTTCCTTTGATAGTGACGTAACGTGTTTTGCTACTAAACAACATCTTAGGTGACCACAGTATTTGTCTTGTGGGTCATTTAAGCTTTCTGTTAAAAGCAGTTTGACAAAAGGGACATTAATGGAAAAATTATGTTATTATGCTTTAGTAATGTCCTGTGAGTCAGTAAAGCAGCACTGGAGTGTAACCCATCAGGAGGGGAAGTGGCAGCACTAGCTCTTCCTTTCAGTTTCCAGCTCCAGTGACAGATACTGCTGAGGTACATGCCAGCTTCTCATGATAGCTGAGTAGCAGAAAGGCTCTATCTCCCCCTTAAACCACCAATATTAAAATTTAGCTAAATGATTTCTTTTAAGTTAGGTTTGCACACAGTAATTGGCCCTTACCAGTGGTTTCATGTCAGAGTAGTTTTTTGACTAAAACAGAGTAGCTGTTTGTCCCTGGCTTCATGGGATCAGTACTGGATACAGTATATGAAAAAGTTACCTTGGTTGAACTAAGTAAATGCACTGCACCTTTGACAAATAAAGATTTCTCAGCCTTATGAAGAGACCTTTGTTCTGAGAACTGAATAGCCAGAGCTGCAGTCTTCGATTTACCTTTGTAAATAGTTTGATTTCAAGTTGCAGCCCTTTGTTACAGTTTTCAACATTGTTTCAGTTAAGGAGAAGTTGATGCATCTTATTTTTTTAAAAAAAATCCAAAGGCAACTATTCAAAATCTGGATGGATAATTAAAGCATATGATGTATTTATAGTAGTGAATTATTTGTATCACAGAAAATGGATATTTCCATTGAAATATCATTCCAAGACTCTATGTAGATACTTGGATTGACTTTTTTTAAACATCGATAAACAAATTTTAAAGGTCAGTCTTTACAGTAAATAAAAGTAAATAAATATTAAAATTTTTTAAAAGAGAATTCTCTGTTAATGAAGCAAGAGAATGTTATTCATAGGTGCTTTTTAAGCTAGAGTAGAGAGCCATTGAGTGCTGATTATTAGATGTGACAGTTCCAGGAATACTGGATGAACAGCCAGGAAGCATGCCATTAGAAATGGCCATGTTTTTTGGGAGGATTGGGGCAGTTCTAAGCAAGAGTAAATTTAGTGCATTAATATGGTGAAGTTTTATGTTTGTGAATAAATAATTTTTGTTTTGCAGATTGCTTGAGTTACCAAACCCGCCTTAAACTAGCTGGCATGTTGGTAAGCAGTGTTTCACTTTGAAAGCATTACCTGCTATATTTAATACAAAATAACAGAACTGAAAGCATCAAATTGTAACTAAACTCTCACTGAGTTTATCAGAACCAAGATGTTACTTTTAGAAGAATTAGATATTTTGAATAGCTTTTAAAATAACATTATTTTTTTAAGAATTTTATAAAATAAGAATGAATATTATATAATAAATTACACTGTTGTTTCTTTTCATTTTCTAAGTATTATATATAATTGCCCATGTTGGGATTTTCAAAAGCATTTCTCTACCTGAAATTAAAAAAATTACTTTTCTTTGGATTTGTTTTGTGTTGTTTTTTTCCTAACTACAGGAAGGTCTTGTTAATGTGGGCTGGATGGACTGTGGCACCCAGGGTGAGCTTTGTGATAATTTAGATGTCTCATCTAGTACTACTGCATACTTTCCACCTGGAGCCACCATTAATAACAAAGAGAAAGGAGGTGTTTTGGTATGACTTGCTTTTCATTATCTATTTAGATAAACTAAATAATAACCATGCTAAAGGAATGTATAAATCATTTCCAGACTGATGATACACAACTGCAAAGATGCTTTTTGTGTTTTTTTCTTCTAAGCTGGTATGCTCTGCTGTGAATTTATATCCCTGTGTCTGCTCAGGCAGTGATCCTGGAGGTGATTGCAGTTTGCTGGGAGAGTGAACAGCAGCCTGTAACTCTGCCTGGCCACCTGCCCAGGAGCCTCCCTGAGCAGCTCTGGGAGTTCAGGCCTGGGAAGTGCCCTGGGACTGGCCCAAGAGCCACTTCTAACGCTGCTGCCAGCTGTCCTGGGCAAGCCTGGGAGTCTCTCCTCCCAAGTAAAAACTGATAGAACAAGAGAAAATGATCTCAAGCAAGGGAGGTTTAGATTGAATATTAGCAAAACTTTTCTTTAGCAAAAGGGTTATGAGGGGTTGGAGCCTGCTCAGAGGGACATGGTTGAGTCAGTATCCCCTGGGGTATTTAAAAAACGTGTGTAACATTGCACTCAGGGACATGGTCTAGAGCAGTGAACTTGGCAGCTGGTTACAGCTTGGCCTCAATGATCATAAAGGTCTTTTCCACCTCAAATGATTCTATGGTCTTTTATGTGCCCCTCATTTTTAATTCTTTTAATTAAGAAATAATATGCCACAGGTATCGCAAGTTTGAGAAATGCTACCCTGACATGTGTGATAAAAGTACTCCTACGGTGTCTGTCAGTACAAATTTTACTGCTCAGTTCTATTCTAATATTGCAACCTACGTTGGTATGGTAGTTTGAACTTCCCTAATTAATGGGAGACATTTCTGTTTGAACCACGACTTGTTCCTTTATTGTCACTACTGTTACCTGTATTTTTAAAAGGAGGAAAATAAATTGCAACCTACCTACATTGAACCTTTTAACTTACCATGTCAGTTACTGATTCATACTGCATCCAAAGTTTTACAAGTTAAGGAAACCTAAATATCTCTACAGTGCAGTTAAGGAAGGCTGTAAAACTAGATTGGAAATCTTGTAAACTTGATTGCTGGGTTTGGTGTGAAATTTGAGTTTCACACTCTCTGGTCCCTGTCTTGACAAAATGCAATTTCTTGAGTTTAATATTGTAGGTAAGTGAACTAAATAGCAGTATTCTGAGAGTGATATTTGTGAAATTACATGTACAAAAAAGAAGTTGATCAAATAAAATAATATTAACTGCATTCTCCATGTGAATGAAGGGAAAAATCAGAATAAATTCCCTGACACTTTGAGTACTAATCAGGTTGATGTTTGTAATTCCTTATAATAAAGACAGTGAACTTTCCATCCTAGTTTCTTAACTCCTTGGATGCCAGAGAAATTTATCAGGAAGTAATGCAGCACCTACCAGATTTTGAAATCATCTCTGCAGCATCATTAGAGGTATCTTTTTTTTAAATGTGCTAAGATTTCTTCAGATAATATATTTTTATATTTTTATTGTTATTTTCCATGTTTTTCAAATCCTGCTGACATAACAAGTTAGTATTTAACTGAATATTACTTATTTTTATCTGTACACAAATTTATTCTACATTTACATATGTTTAGCAAAATAACAAAAGTAAGGGAGGAGATTTCATAGGAATATAAGAAATCACAGAAATTACCATTGCAACTCACTCTGCAACTGCAATTTTTTAGTTATTTTTTGAATCAACCACATTGTAGAGAATTTTGGTTTAAGTGTGTTTGTTTGGTAATTTAGAAAAGAAAAAGAAAATACTTGTTAATCCATGATAATTAATGTATGAACTGAAATTAAGAGTCTTAAAAGTAACTCATGTCTTGGAGGAAAAACAAAAGGAAACCTCTTCCCACACTTGTAGTTGCACATAGCAGCATAAAACAACAGGAAATCCACATAGAGACAACAATATTAGAGTGCAGCTTGTAGCCAGCTTGCTCTCAGGCTTTTCCACTTCCTTGATTATGATGCAGTAAAAGGAAGTTTAGTGGAAGGACTACAAGAAAAAATTTGTTTAGTGGAAGTCTTTTGGAGATGAATAACTGGACATTTGCCTTTAAACAGAAACACAGAAGAATTTTACATGTTGGTATAGTTTGGATTAATTTTTGTGGTTTTGTTGGTTTGTTTTTTCCTGTGGTTTAAAGGACCGTCTGGCTCATCACCGGTGGCTGCTTTTCTTCCAGTTTGGGGAGAGTGATAAATCAAACCTGCAGGAATTTAAGAAACTTAAGTTTTTACTTAAAGATGAGCATATTCAGGTAAGAGTGCTTGCTTTTCTCATGTTGAATGCTGTTTACAGTCCAAGAACAAGTCGTGATTTTCATTGTTACTAGCTGTTACCACCACATGCCACCTCCGGTACTGAAAGAAATATACTATCATATGGTACATCTGCAGTGAAGTTTTTTATTTAAAGGAATCACTTTAGTTTCCTGCATGTTTTGAATCATTTAAAAGTAGAGTTTATCTTTTAAATCTGCTCTCTTGTTGGAAGTCTGCAGATCCCATTCAGTTAATAATTACAAATTAACGTTCCAACATCAAATGTGTATGTATGTGAAACTATATTTTAATTATTCAGAAAATCCTGTGACCATGTTGATTATTTTCTTACTAAAAAGAAACCAAGTTCAAACTTTGTACTAAAGGGCTATGGATTGTATTATTCTATAAAGTATGTATTTTTTTTAAATTGTTGCTTTGACTAGAAGAATTTTAATGTCACATTTATTTTAGGTGTCTTCTTGTTTCCTTGCTGTTGTATTTTGAGGGGAGAAGTTTTTATTCCCCATTTTGGCCTTTAATTTAAAAATTAGGAAGTGACCTAATGTAGTTGTGCCAGTAGTTTTCCTTGAACATCACTTTGTCTTAAGATCTCTGTTGTTTATAAAAAGAGCTATCAGTTTTCCATATTTTTACCTTTATTTCCTAACTCTTACTGCCTTTCAAAATCTGTTAATTGATATCAATTAGGCTTCTTTAATTAAAATGGCATTGTCTTTTAACCAATAGGTTGGGAAGTTTGACTGTCTCTCTTCACCGACCATCTGCAACAAACTATATGTTTATCAGCCTTGTTTAGCAGTCTTCAAAGGAAAAGGAACTAGAGATTATGAAATTCATCATGGTAAGGGAAACTTTGGCAAGTTTAAATCATGACCTAATCCTTTTGAGGTGACAAAATCTTTGGCAAACTGCAATTGTTTTCCCAAAGAACAGTTTTGTAGCTTTAATATTTGCTGTCTTTTCTCTGACCATAATGTAGCCTTACATAAACTATTTATCATTTCCTTTGGTTTTCCTTTTTCTATTTTTCTTGCGTAAGCACTCATCAGATGGCAAGGGGTGTGTTTTGTCTTTGCAGTCTGTTTCAGCACTGTTTACATGATTACATACAAATGAAGTCTCTGAAGCTGATCAGGACAGCTTCTGCTTTGAGTAGGATAACCAAAGGATGCTGTAAGACATTCTCTTCAGAGAGGCTAACCATGCTGGTTACACAGTGCAGCCAGTTTGGCAAACTTGGCTTTGGTTTCATGTATCACTGCACTAAAACTAATTCTATGCTTTAACTTCTGTCCAAAATATTGAGACTTTCACATTTACTTTCATTTCCAACATGGCAGTTTCCCTTCAGGAAAGGCTGGAACTGTGTCACTATTCACTGCTGAAAGGACTCAAAAATGCTGATTGAAGAGGAAGGGAGCCTGAAGCCAAACTGTAGCTTGCAGGAACAGGTGTAGCTTCATCCAGAATGTGGCAGTTATGCAAGTTGAAGTTCTCATTTTTCAGCCTTTGAGGTATTAGAAACAGCCTGCTAGGATTAAGTCAGAAGCTCATAAACAGGAAAAGTGAAGTATTTCACTCTTTTAAAAAAGACTAGGCTTATCATGGGGGAGAGATGATCCCATGCATCTAATGATTGGTATATAAGGAAAAGCCTTATATACTTCCTGTAATATACATTGCTTCAGAGAAGGCAAGAAGAGATCACATCCATACAGCATTTTTATAATGGTGTGGATTACTGTGGAAGAGAATTATATTGGAGTACAGTGCATACAGGGGTCTTCTTCTGAATGGCTGGTTTACTATTTTTGAAAATAGATGGCATATAGAACATTTTACCTATAGCCATCTCACTCCAGTCTTTATTGGAAAATTATCCTTAAAAGAATGAGGCTTTTTTATATGCTGTGCTGAAGGGCTTCAACTGTTTAAAATCTAAGAACAGAAATAAATCTTGGCAAGTCATTGTGCAGTGACTTCAGATTTGATTAACCTGAAGTTTTTATTTTCAGACAAACTCTCATTTCTGCTGGTAAATATATATATTAAGGGTATGAAGAGGCTGGATCTTTGTCCATTGGAGCTGTGTGAGCAGGAATTTAGTTACACATAAATAGCTGTGATTTATCAATATAATTTATTTTGCTTGAAGTTTTTTACCTTGTCAATCCCTTTGACAAGTCAAGCGTATCTAGAATTGCACTTTTTAATTCCAGCACAAGTAAGATGGTAAAATGACCAATGATCTGTCACAAAAGACTTCGTCGTTTTGTCTTGGATAAAGCATTTATTTGGCCAATATTGGGTAACTGTCCAGTTTAATATTTAGCCACATATCAACTATCAACTACAGCATGTCCTGCCTGGGTAGGTTTGGACAGTTTAACATTGTCCTGCTAAAGAAAAGCAAGTCAGCCTCTGCTAAATTTAAGCAGGCTGTGTTTAAAGATTCGACAAGGGATCTGAAAGACTCTTATTGCTTTCAAAGGGTTTTTTAATTATACCTCTTATAGGTAAAAATTGAATTTACTTTCTACATTATTCTTTGAAGGAAAGAAGATCTTATATGACATTGTTGCATTTGCCAAAGAAAGTGTGAACTCTCATGTCATCACACTGGGACCTCAGAATTTTCCTGACAAAGATAAGGAACCATGGCTTGTGGACTTCTTTGCACCGGTAAATTTTTGATATCTATATGTTTTCCTTCTTCTAAATGTGTTCTGTAACTATATAACAAGGTACTAAGGAGTATCTTGAAAGTGCCCTTTAGCATCATGAGAGGGTGTTCTGGAATTCCTCGTTCCCTGGCAGCTCTAGTTCCTAACTGGGTTTTGTATTTAGTGGCCTCTTGTCAAAGCAGCAGATTATTAATCTCAAATATTCTCCTGAGAACTACCTGTGGGAAAAGCAATTGTCCTTACTTGTGTTTTGTCTTCTAGTGGTGTCCTCCTTGTCGAGCTTTGTTACCAGAGCTGAGAAAAGCATCTAAACATCTTTATGGTCAGCTTAAATTTGGAACACTAGACTGCACTGTCCATGAAGGCCTCTGCAACATGGTAAGCTGCAGGAACTAAAAATAAAGAAATACAAATATAATCCTTTCAAATTATATTTTTTTATTTGAATTGGGGGTAGGAGGATATGGACAGACAATGCTTATCCTTTAATGTTACTTTCTTAAAGGGCAATAAGTTGAACAGACACCTGTATCATAATGTTTTTTTCAAATAAGCAAACTATATAACCACTACAGATATTGCATATTGCACATTAATGTAGAATACATGTCAGATTTTATTCTAATTTCATAGTGTTACTGGAAGACTTAAGAAGTCTCAGAATTTAATAGTTCGGGGGGGCTGGGGTTAATATCTGGAAACACATGGAAAAATGAGCAAAAAAGGACAAACTTTTTCAAGTTTTATTTAGATGTGTTTACCGAGGAATGACGGAAACCAACTGTATTCAATGGTAAACAATAGTTATTCATACAGTACAAACATTCCATCTGAGGACTGGGAATAGTCTTAAAGCTAAGGCTTAGGAGGCCTGTGGATTAATTCCTGTATTTGTGGAGCATGGCAAAAGAATTACTGGCTGGTTTTTAAATTGAGAACACACTACACCATCTCTGAATACAATTGGCACCTTCTCTGTACTGATTTGTTATGGTGTCAGATTCTCACCTGTGTGTAAATCTGAGCACTTGTACTGTACAAACTGAACAGATGAGCAGCTTGAGCCACCAATACCAATGACAGTTACTGGCAAGTCTAAGAGCCTTAATCATTCCATGCAATTTGTTATTGTCTGTTTTATCAGCATAATATTCGAGCTTACCCGACAACAGTTGTGTTCAATCAGTCTGATGTGCATGAGTATGAAGGACATCACTCTGCTGAGCAGATCTTGGAGTTTATAGAGGTATGTAAATGATAATGTTTGTTGCAGTCTTGTTCGATGCAGTTCATACACAAATATGTTCTTTAGTTGGAAGATTCTGATTTTTTTATTATTTTTTTTATTAGACAAGGAAAATAAAAGGTGAAAAAACTTTGGGCAAGAAAAGTGATCCAGCAACTGTCAGTCAGAGACTTAACAACTAATGGATTAATTTCCCTACACTGTCACATAATTTCTTCGAGACCATTAGCAAATAAAGAAAGATCCCTTCCAATCTGCAAAATAATAGTAATGATTTCTGTATTATGGAGAGGATAAAGGAATTAATATTACATCACTTCCTACTTTTAAGGTGGAAATGGTTCACATACACACCTTGATAAAGGAGAGGGTTCACATTTTTCTCAATTAGATTGCTGCTGCCCACATTTCTCAGCTGTCTTTGAATTTTCTTACTCATAGAACTGAAAATTACTAGTATTGGTCACTGTTGATATTACTGTTCTGGCACCCAACTTGGCTCCAGCATTCAGGTTCACTGCTACATCCTCAAGCTGTTTTTCCCTTTTTGAAGAGACAGTTCTCTCCAGGTAGCTCAGAAAAAGCAGCTTCAAGAACACACGTGCAGAAACAGGTGGAGATTAGTCTTTCAGCATTCAGAGGCCCATAGTGCACTATATGTATTCTTCTGCATTCCAGCTTAAATAGCATGGCTGAGTTTCAAACCACCTGTTTCTGCCAGGTAAACTGGATTTCTTGTTTTTATCTCCTTTTATTGAGAAAAGGCAGAAAACCTCCCTTTTGGAGCCTGGGTATACTTTTTTGATAGTTTTTCTCAACAAATCAGGCATATGATTTTTGAGTTGAAGGAATGTCTTTTGATGCTTCCATGCCTTTCAGTGGGGTGGAGTCTCCCCTACCAGAGCAGCATGCAAATTTCCCAGCACATTCTCGGAGTTTGGTGCAGTCTGTACATGATGGCCCTAGATAGGGGATACACTGTGCAACAATAAGTTGTGTCTATGAATTCTCTTTATTTAGGATCTTAGGAATCCATCGGTGGTCTCCCTAACACCAGAGACATTTGCTGAATTAGTTCAGAGAAGAAAACGAGAGGAGATCTGGATGGTGGATTTCTATGCTCCATGGTGTGGACCTTGTCAGGCTTTAATGCCAGAATGGAAGAAGATGGCCAGGGTAAATGACATTCAAACACTTCTCTGCTTTTGTTCCTATTCTGGGAAATTGCTGAGATGGCACAACTGCTTTCTTAAGAGAATTGGCAGCTGAGAAAATTTAGAGTCTAATACTGCCACCACAACAGCCAATTCCTACCTGGCAGTTTAGTATTTTTTCAAATACAAAGTTTTTATTTGGCTTTTTAAAAACTTCAGTATACTGATACTGTAGTTCAGTTTTTCATGTTGGTTACAAGTGTGTAAGGTCATTACAGTGTTCTCTCATTTGAAAAAGTAATATTTCAACATTCTTGGGGATTTTTCCAGGAACTTGAACTAGAAGATTTGGAAGGGGGAGGGGAAAAAAAGGGCTTTGGAAACAAGCCTGTGACTTTGAGACATGTAGAACTCGACTAGGAGCTGTAGCCAGGATTTGCTATTCTGTTGGAATGTCTGTGAAGTGTTGGTAGCTCTATAGGACACATTCAGGAATCCTAAGCTCCCCTGCCCATCCCTGCTGGGTAGTTTGGGCCTTTGCAGCAAGTAGAGTATGTTCAGGACAAAGGCCCACTGTGACACAGCTAGCACATCTGCACTGCACTGATCTGCCATAGTTACTGAGCTCTCATGGGGCACACGGGAACAGGGCATTCCTTACACTCAAAAACCCCACCCGCGGGTGCCTTTGAGGTAAGGTAGGTGCCTTGTGAGCCATGTGCTTGCAGCTTATACTAAATGTGTGCATGATGGGAATGCACCTAGGGGGCTAGCTCTGGTATCAGATCCATTTACAGGCAAGAGGAAAGCCTTGTGAGAATCTTGGTCTGTTTTGCTGAGATTTTTTTCCCCCAACTCAGTTATTAAGACTTAAATTCTGAAGTATTACTGAAATTGTAATAGTATTGGTTAACATATTTGATGGTAGGTTTTCTTCTTTCTTTTTCAGATATTAAATGGATTAATCAGTGTAGGCAGTGTGGATTGTCAAAAGTATCATTCTTTCTGTCACCAAGAAAGTGTTCGGGGCTATCCTGAAATCAGACTCTTTCCTCAAAAATCAAACACTGCTCATCAATATTAGTAAGTACATTGCTTCAGTTTGGGAAACATTCCATGATGTGTAACAAGACAAATAAACCTCTTCTCGTGTGTAGAAAAGGTTTATCACAGCTGTTAAAATAGGCTGTTAGGATATTACTGTACTGGATCCCATTGGCTTTGTTACTTCAAACTAGGGATTTTATTTTGCCGTTGCATTTCAGTGATTTGAAATAACAAAAGAATCTTAATTTTTATTTCTTATCTTTCTTGTCTTAGTCTTCTTAGTCCTTAATTTTGTAAGTTTTAATTGTATTTATGAGACTTTTCATTTATTCAGATTTGAAAGCAAGGTAGAAATATCCTAAACCATATGCATTTACATTCTTTGATTATCACCACTCTTCAGAGTGGGTTGTTTGTAAGGTTTTTTTCCAAAATAATTCAAACTACTGTGCAAATGGCTTTTTCTCTTTAATGTTTTTATAGTAGCTACAATGGATGGCACAGAGATGCCTATTCACTCAGAGGCTGGGCATTGGGGTAAGTTACTGCATTAAACTTCGTTCATGAGCTGCTTTATGTAGCTGCTTGCTACATAAATAAATATTTAAATACTATATAAATCAAGATCTGGAAGCACTTGGGTATATGTATTGCTTAATTTTAGATGTTCAAGATTCTACATCTTTTAACTTACCACTTTTAAAATTTAGAGAAATAGCATACTCCTTGCTGTCCACCCATCTCCTGAAGGCTGTATTATTTTGTTTACCACGTTAAAGAAGTTATTTTTCTATAGTACAAAGTGTGAAATAGGGATTTGCAGACTACTCATATTCTTAATTTCAGAAGCTTTTCTTAAATGGAATTTGGATATTGTTTAAAGTTTTGAATATATTACAACTGTTACTCTTCCTTTACACAGGTATTTACCACAGGTGTCTGTAGACCTCACCCCTCAGAGTTTCACAGAAAAAGTTCTGAATGGGAAAGATCATTGGGTCATTGATTTTTATGCTCCTTGGTGTGGACCTTGTCAAAATTTTGCTCCTGAATTTGAGATGCTTGCAAGGGTATGTTTTTAAATGCACTGGTGGCTTGTTAGAATTGTAATAGTTAAAAATCTTACTCATCAGCACTTTATTTCTTAGCAGTCATCCAAAAACCACAATATTTCCATGAGCCTCCTACTCATGGAATGATGCACACACTTCTAGGTCCCACTAGACAGTGGGTGTTGTCTCTTCCACAGACAGACACAGGGAGAGACCCTCTTTTGAGACAGATCTCAACTTTTGATGGAGGGGCCTGTGATGTGCTTTGGTGCTTTGCCCAGAATTCAAGTCCAAGTGCTCTCTAAACACACGGAGACACACCTGACACAAGGCTGACAGTCTGAGAAGCAAGCAAGCAGCTACTCTGAAATATTTCAAAAATTTGAGCAACACTTTTTTTATTTTTAGCTGTACTGCTGGCTTATTCCACTTATTTGCTTATACCCACCCATGGAAACTTGTAGTTTGTTTCTAATAAACATTTCTTTTCAGGCCATTAAAGGAAAAGTGAAAGCTGGAAAAGTAGACTGTCAGGCATATGGTCAGACCTGTCAGACTGCTGATATCAGAGCCTATCCCACTGTTAAGTTCTACCCCTACCAAGGAACAAAGGTAAAGTGTTACTGGTGAGCAGATACTGTTAGTAAATGTATTTCATTTCACATTAAAAATAAACAGAATACTTCTATAACATATTAAAGTGAATTATTTATCTATTACTCTGTCTCCAAATAATCAGTTTCAGTAATATAAAATAGTAGGACAAAATAAAAACTAAAATAGTAGAACAGTGATACAATAATAATAAATTTCAAATTAATAGAACTAAATAGTAACTAAACAGAATTCTAATAGTAATTAAAATGAGGGCTCGACCAGAACTCGGGTTTAATTTGCAAGGTCTTGGGTGACAAAATGTTTTTCAACTTTTACCAATTCCATCATGTATACAAAAGTTGATGGTCTCTCTCTAAAAGAAATATGGACAACTTTATTTTGGCTAATGACAAATATAATTAAATGTTTTGCTTGTATTGAAAGACCAATTTTGACTTACAGCTTGTATTTTAAGATAGATACTGAAAAAGATACGGTTGTGTTGTCTCAAAACCAAGCCTTATCAAACTATTTCAATTATCAAGGGGGACTCTTTGAGATCAACATTTCCTACTAAAAGAGTAATAGTATAAATTGTAATTAGTTAGTTATAGGGAATTCCCTTTATTCTTGTAACATTAATAAATCTCAGAAATATTATAGTGACCTTTTTAAATGTATTAATGCTGAAGAGAAAGTATTCAATGATTTCTGATAGAGAATTGGCTTAACTTACTTTTCTTTTTTTAACTGAATTTTTAATGGGAAGTTGTAGAAATCTTTGCACAATTCCACCAAATTCAATGAGATTTTCTGTAGTAAAGAGTAGAGACTTTCCAGCTCTTCAAAGTAGCCACCCACAGTGACAGATTTCATATAAATTACAAGTGGCATACTTGGTAATAGCTGTCTGCCTTAAATACTTATCTCAATGAATGTGAGCAAATTAAAACTGTGTCAGGTTTCTTTAATGATCAGGACAAAATGAGTGTGGTTCTGAAAACTAGCAGCTAAGAGTGGTTCGCAGTAGAATGGAAATTAGCATTGTTTAAACAATGACAAAAATATATCCATGAATCATAAATCAAGCTACCAGGCCATTGTATTCTGCCCTGCTTTCCTCTTGAATTTTGTCTGAAAATTGTGGAACATATTACCCACGCTCCGTTTTTTTGTTTCTTTTTAAGAAAAATGTTCTTGGTGAATACATAGACAGCAGAGATGCAAAAGGTATAGCTGACCTTTTGAATGAAAAATTAGAAGCAATGGAAAACAAAGGAAAAAGAAAAAAATCCAGAAATAAGGTAAGAACACTTACTGTGGAGCCTTTCACAAAAGACTTGCTATAAATAATAACTGTTTAAAATTATTTTAGTATTTGCTCGTTATCCATAGTACTAAATGCAAATGACAGAGGCAAGATTGGTAAACTTAAGATACTAACACACAGCTACTAACTATCCTGAATGCTACTTAAGAAATGTTTGTCCAATTGAAAAATTAGTGCTACTGAAAATTTTTAAATCGTGTGAAAAAAAAATTTGTTTGTACTTTCAGAGAAACTCTATTGTTTATTTTCTTGTCACTAGGATGAACTCTAACTGGTACTGAAGGTAGATACAATTCAAAATATTCTGAAGCTGTGAAGATAGAAGACACCACAAGGAAAATATAAGGATAGTCACACTGATGACAGGACAAGACACGTGAAAACAAGTTGAGTTCACAGGCATACACGACTGTATGAGTTCTGTTAAACTGGGGGGAGATGAAAACATTTTGGTTTTGGTGGAGTCAATGTTTCTGCATGACCCTCTTCTGATGTACCAGCTACCTTCTTCCTGGCCAAACACTGGAGTTGACCAGAAATGTGGACTCTCACTTTTGCCTACCCATTTACTAGTTCCTTATATTTTTTTCTGTCTCTTCTGAAATGCTTTTTGAATGTGGCACTCAGCCTGTGGCTGAATATGCACTCAAACCACTCTGCAATGCAGAACATAATGATGGATTGTCTATTTGAAAGACAAACAGTTGTACCTGATGATTATTCTGCTTTGGGGTTGCATTATTGTCTAGTCAATTAAGAGCTAAAATCAAGGACTGGCAGGAGGATATGTTTACTGAATTTAATTGCTCTTGCCCTCAAGTGGATTACTCTGTTGTGGCAGTGGTGATGTTGCCTGGATGAACAGAGCTTCGAAGAGCTTCTTTAGTTGCTAGCTTTGGTTTTAGGATTGTGTTTATTCTTTTTTTAAGTAAGAAAGAAAAAATAAAGTAATTAAAATGTGGTGTTGACTTTCAAAGTTTAAATTATGCAATAGAAGCATCTGGTTAAGTCATTAGATCATCACTTTGATCATTGTCTTTTTAAATATGAATGTATTCTGTGGACATATTTAACCTCTTTTGGCATTACCACTGTCCCTTTCTCTGCAGATGTGTTTTTAGGTGGGTTTTTTGTTTGTTTTTATATAATCTTCAGGCAAGCAGGAGAGCAAGTGCCTTCTTTAATTTAGTAATGAACACTGTACATTGTAATGTGTCTCCTCATCCTTCTTACTAGAATTCCTACTCTAAAGAGCAATATTTTTTCAGAGCTTCTCCATAGAACAAGAAAAATTACAGAAGATGACAAAATATCTGCAAACAACTGTTTCATGATCTCAATTAAATGCTCCCTAGCACATGACAGATAGAATTTCCTCCCTGCTCTCTATGTATTTAGACCTAGCATGACTAGTCACTGAATTGTGTGTATTACAAATTTGTAAATACATTGTAATTGACAAGTAACTTATTTCATACACTTGGCAGCAAGAAGTGAAGAGACACAAGTAACTGACACATTCAACTGTTTTTTCCCCTATTTTGAGGGTTGCCTCTATTGATTTGTCATTTTTGCAGCATATTATTCTAAGAACAAAGAGACTATTGCATCTATTTTTTAGTAGACCTTCCTACATCCAAATTTATCTTCAAACTCAATCACAGTCAAAAAAACTAAAATTTCAAAACAAATTGTATTGTTTGGTTTTTGCATATCACTGTAACTGCAGTTCCCACCTTCTATCCTCTTCTTGGAGAAATAAGGTCTAGGAAAAGTTTTGAAACATATTTAGGCTGTGGAGAAGAGAATTTGGTATAAATATCAATAAAGTTCATTTTGAATATATAATTCTGTATCAAGACATTCTCTTTACATCCAGATTTTTAAATTTCTGAGGGACTAAATGGAATTCTACATCTACTACTCCATATATTGTACAGCATACATATATTTTGTGTTTTATTATGTGTTGCCCTTCGTTTATGCATGTGTAGTTACAGAAGAAGGAAAAGGTAAAGACCAACCTCATGTTCTGCTGTTTGTCACAGAATTCCAGAGAGAAATTTAAAAGCTATTAGAATTTCAATCTTGTTTTAATTAAAACAAAGACTTCTGTGGCTGTTTAGTGTCACTGACGTGATAAGCTAGCATGCCTTATCTAAAGCAACCAATTTCTCAAAAGACATTTGGCTCCTTTAGCTTCTACTGCTGCTGAAAGGCATAAAAACAGAATAGAGACAATATAGCAAAAGTTTCCTGGGTTTATATGGTCTGGAGTTGGAAAAATCATGTTTTGACCAAACCTGGCAGGTTTGATCTTTTTCCACTCATGGGCATACTTCACATTTAATTAGTTGTGGATGTTCAGTCTATTTTATCAGTATATAAAAATACTTTAAATAATAGAACATTTTAAGTTTTCAACAGGAATGCACAAGAACTTACTCCATTTAGTGAAATTTGGCATCTGAAAATGGTGACGTTCCAATCCCAAATACATTCAGCCTTGGTCTTCTGTCTTTGACAGAATTCAATACTAATTTTATATCCCCATATATGTAATGCCACATTTTTAATAATAAACATAAAGGTAAATCATCAACATGATATGAAGTACTTATCCCAAACACTGAACAGACTCCTCCTTGTACTGCCAACTTTCTAGCATCTAATAAACTTCCCTAGCTGCCAACAGATATTAATTACTTGAGCAAAAACGTGTTTCCCAAATTAATGTATATGACAGCTGTATTCTTCAGACTATTTCTTGACTAAGACCACAAAAGCCATATTGGTTAAAATTTGGTGTGTATTCTGCAGAAGCCAACACTTTCTGTAAGAAAATGAGTACTTAAATGTCAGAGTTTTAAGAAAAGATTCAAGAGCTGAATTAAGTAAGGGTTGGGTTGTAAAAACATGTTAGTTCTGGTGAATTCTTACTGTACAACTGAGCTGGCATGGGAAATACAGCCCAAAGATGTTCTACTTTTTAAGGCTTAGTAGACAAAAAGCAGAGTATTGTTTTTCCATAAAGCAGTTCAAATTAACATGAAGATATAATTTCTGCATGTTATAGGCTGCTATGGGATCACATAAAACTACCTTATTCTTTTTCTACCTTAACAGACACATTAACAAGAATACACCTTCAGTCAGAATTAATTACAGATCAACTAGAAATTCATATAGCTGACCTGCTTCCAGAAAATGGTTTTCTCCCTATAGTATTTATTTTAAATAATATTTATAATCCTATCAGAAAAAGAAAACATTTTCTTTCTCTTGTTATGTGCATATGTGTACATTAAGCAATCCCAGTTGTGCTGATCTAGATATAACACTTGTGATATATCTTTTGTTCTTTTAGTTTTGACACAAGATTTCAGCTAGTCCAGTAACAGAAGCCTGTACCCAGGATACTTCATTTTTTCACAACCAGAGTGTTTCATGTTTGCTGAAGCTATATGAGAAAAATACCCTACGTAAACAATAGAGAAAGAAAGTATTCCCATCCTATCTCTTCAACTATAATTCAATGCTCTCTTTGGTAATTGTGTTCACTTTATCATCCTACCTTTGGTCACCAGATCATTATTTCTTGAATGAATGCTGTATTTGTGCTTCTCAACCTCATGCCAAAAGCCCCTCAAGTCCCACCACTCATCTTTACACCAGCAGAAGGCAGCACTACCCCTGAATTGAGTATCCCATCTTTTCCCTGTTCATAGCCCCATGGTGGGCAGGTTCTGATGCAGTTTCATACTGCAGCAGATGAAAGAACTCACCTGGCAAAAAATGGTGATTACACATAATACAGGTAAAATCCTTAAGTTTTAGATAAGGTTTTATATCTTAGGAATGAACAAGTCCCCTTCCCAGAACTAATCACAAATTACTTTGAGCTTTAGCAAGGAGGTTACTGTATACCAGGTTAACGTGAAACGATCAAGACAAGACATTTATTTTCAGACCTTCTTGCACTTTTTTCTTTATCTAGTCTATTTAAGATTATGGAAATACCTGGAATGTGTTCTACTTCATGGCAGAACTGGGTAAAGGCACACAGCCTCCTGCTGGACAAAACTGGATCCCTGTCTCAGACAGCACCGTGCTGAAAAGCAGCTGCGGAGAAGACAGAACTGTGTAAAAGAGTATTTGCACATTCTACTGCCAGTGCCCTCGGGAGCTGCCCAGAGGGGCTGCTCCATCAGAGGAGAAGAGCTGCCAGGTACAGAGACAGGACCATCATAGCCTGCACACAAAGCTGGAACTCTGCAGCACAGCAGTCCCTGCACAGTGAGCAGTGGCCTTGCCTCTGATCAAGAAAATGGGGTGCAACGAGACCCAACTGCTCCACCCATGGAACAGACTCAAGTATATTTTAGTTACTTTATTTGTATCTATATACATTACATTTTGCTTCTCCAAGTAGTCAAGGCAATTATTCTCAAATAGTTTAGTACATCACTTTTATAAAATACAGCTGAACCAAGTTAGAATAGAAATGCATACATTATAGTACATTAAGTGCTTTGAATAATGACTAGTCTGGCCACCAGCTAGTGAGCAATTCATGTGGTTTTGGTCTTCTCAGAGGAGACTCCACAGGTAACACCCCTGAGTCCAGCAGAATTGCTCTACCAGCAAGAGTCCCTCACAAGCTTTTTGGGGACAGAACACATCCCTGGGCCACTACAAGGCATTCTGCTGTCCACATCATGACTCAAAGTCATTGCTTCTGACTTGGACAAGATTTAGACATTTGTCTCAAGGCCTCAGATCAAAACAACAGAAGAGCCAGCGTAACTCAGAAGAATTTCAGTTGTCACGTTTACAACTGGGATTTACTTACACATGTGCTAAATCTGTGTTATAAAGAGAGAACCAAAGGCTTCATCCTTAGGAATTCTACAGGGACACAGACCAAACACAGCCTCCCGAGCAGCTCTCAAAGATTTGTTTTGCCTGAAGTACTGCTCTCCTTCTGAGAAAATTAAGCTTGGTAGTAGTAAGTGAAATGTCAGGACAACTATTATACTGGAAATGGAACATTTGAGGAAACCCATTCAGCTGCTGGGATTTGAACTAGAAATGCTTACAGCTTTATATCACAGGACACCCAAGATGACCCTGCTCCAGCTGATACTGCAGCTACTGTGATACTCATGACCAGTAGTTTACTCTTTACTCCAGTCTAGTCAGGACTGATCTATCAGCCACATCCTGGCCAAAAATTAACTGTTGATGCCCGCTCAAGATCATTCCTGCAAATCTCTCCAACTGCTGTAACTTCATCCCAAGGAGGTCACAATTCACATGTCTCAGGCTCTGTTCATAGGCTGCAAAACAGTGGAAGATTCTTCCACTTCTGCAGTGCTGAGGGCCTCATGCTGTCACATTCAGAGGAGTATTAGCCACGGTCAGATGATCAAGCTGCTTACAGCCATCTGCTCCAGACTGGCAGAGAAGCAGCACAGAGCAGCCACACATGCCAGGGTAAGGATAAGGGCTACTGGTGACAGACCAGGCTGGCAGGCCACATTAACCTAGTGCAGGTGCTGTGACACACGTGTACACACTTGTCCTCCGTCCACCAATCCACATACTGATAAAGGTGGAAGGCAACATAATTAGCTACTGTTGAGTCACCTTAGCTGGCCAGGACAGGCAAGTTTTTCCCTGTAAACTTTAAGAAGGGAAGGAGGACAACACATGTAAACTTCAGCTGAGACTGGAACACAGGCTGCACGGCAGCTTCTTTCTCATCAATGAGCCAAGATAGTAGGTAGAGGCCACTGAAGTGGGAGTAGCACTGAGCTGATGGACTGGCTGACCTCATTAGACAAGGCCACACACAGAGCCAGGCATTTTGGGAGAACATTTCAACAAAAGAGGCAAGATGTATCCCAGAGGTGATCAGCTGTACCTGATGTGCTGTGTTGGACTGAAGGGATTCTGGGTACAGGAAGCAATGAGTACTGTGTCATCTTCCCACAGCACACATCACTGCAGCCTTCAACACTGCTACAAAAAGAACTATCAATCACATTGTACTGAGGAAATCAGTACACTTTCTTTTCTGCTGCTTCAAGGCCAGCATCTTCACTCACCCCCTAGTACAGTGTTGCAATAGGGTGGGGAAGGCTCCTTCCAACAAATGACTGTTGCCTCCTGGCAGCTCACGCAAGAGCTGCACTGGTTGGTTTGGAGCAAACAGCTCAGTTCTCACTGCTGGGCTTTTCCTTTCTCAGTGCTGCCTACTGTTAGTCACTCCTGAACATCCATTACTATCTGCTGCAGAAAAAAATACTGAACACAGGAGAACAAAATACACATTTCAATCCATAGTTACAGTGATAAGGGCATTATCAGGCAACTGGTTAGAATGAGAAAGCGATCACTAAGATCACTAAGAGCTATCCTGTCCCAGATTTCATGTTCATTTGATGTTCCTCCATCAGAGACTGGAAGTCAAAGTTAAAACTCCTCTTATTTACTGGCCTGCATTATAATGAACCTAAAAAGTAAACTCATCACCTACAAAAATGAGTAAAAATTTTTTTAAAATGGAAAGAAGTGCTTATTGTAATAATATAGACACTCACAGATCTCTGCAAATCTTCTCCATCATACAAGATACCTGTTAGTTCAGGTTTTACTTTTTACAGAAAACAACTACATTCATCTCCGTGACAAAAAAAAATCATGTCATGGATGCAAGAAAAACATTCTCCTGGCAATATTTCACCATGAGGTAATTGCATTGCTTGAAAGTAAAGAGGAACCGAAATGGATTTGAAGTGATCTGCCAGGAATGATGGTTGCATTAAGGAGAAAGTTGTCACTAAAGCAGTATACTTCACTTTGTCTAGCAATTTACCGCCTTTACTAAGGAAAGGGTTAATCTGCTTCATAAATATAATTAATCAAGGCTTGTTAAATTAAAGGGTATGTTAGTTACCTGTTTCCAGGACTTTGAGCAACATTCAGATCGAAGTACTGTTTAAGAATGAAGGGATATGTTTTGAGTTTTGCAGTATACTGATAACTGACAACCCATTTTTATGGGATTCAGCTAAAATGCAATTATGACAGATAAACCAGAGCTGTACTGCAATAACATGACTTAAAAGACAGAGTCATAGGGCATTATAGATGTGGAGCTGCCTTAAAAAAAATACTGTTTACAGAACCCAGCAAGAATTAAAACTATGGAGCATAAATAGCACAAGTTATTAATGGATCCTAAATAGGTCAATTACAGACCACTGCAACAATAGCAGAACTTGTGAATTAACCTCATTCTTCTCTCCCCCACCCACACTTGGGGGGTTTATTTCACATTTTCAGTATCCGCTACAGAAACATTAGCTGTGCATATTCAACACCATTTCGGCAGTGCAAGACTTCCAGAGATCACGTACTTCTTCACCAACAGGATCTGGAGAGAATCTCAGTTCCTTACAAGGAGATAGCATCACCTTCCCCACTGACAGGAGGGATGTCACTGATCACTGTTGTTCAGTGGTACCTTACAGTTTAGATCCTTACTGAGGCAGGTTTGCTTATTATCCTCCAAGGGGGGATTAAAGTGCAAGCAGATTTCACACTCTGCAACATGATGCACATGGTCAGTGTAGACATGGAACTGCAATCCTCTTGCTTGCTGCTGGACAGACCACTGGAAGAGAGCGGCCTATAATGTCATTGTCCTCTTGTGCTTTCCCAATATGGGCTTTAGCTCAGCAATTCAGGCCCAGTCCTGTCCAATGGTCTGGCACCATCAGGAAATACTTGTCCATAGCTTCACAAAACCTGGTCCGGTACAGTTCTGGAGAGACCACAGTGGGCATCTTACCTAATGAGTAAGAGTCAAAGTTAGAAATAGGCTAAAGATACTACAGCACAGACAGATGTCACATGAGATTACACCAGCAGACAGCATAAACTTGAAGGCAACAAGATAGAATCTTATAAAGTTCAACAACAAACAAGCATATGGCCTTACACCTGGGAAAGCATAATGCAGGAGGCACAGCACAGGCTGGGATCTCCCTGGGGAGCAGCTCTGTGAAAGGGACCTGAGGATCCTGGTGGACAAGCAGCTCAGTGGGAGTGAACAGTGCTGCCACTGTGGCAAAGAAAGCCAGCAGGAAGGACACTGGGCTGCACCAACAGGGGCATCACCAGACAGAAATCATTATCACACAGTATCCCAGCATTACCATTCACCTGGAAGGTGCTACTTCCAGGCCATACCTGGAATACTGGACTCAGTTTTGGTCCCTGCTACATCTTTTAAAAAATACAAATAAATAAAAATAAAAAAATGTGGACAGGCTGAAGAAGGTCCAGAGAAGGACCACAGAGATGATCCAAGGTCTTGAGAAGCCTGCCATATGGGGTAAGGCTGCAAGAACTGAGTTTATTCAGCCTTGGAAAAAAGGCTGCTTAGAGGAGACCTTATCACCATGTTCCAGTATTTACAGGGTGGCTAAAAAGAAGATGGGAGACTCATTTCACAAGGAGCCACATGGAAAAGATGAGGGGTAAGGGATACAAGTTATTTTTGGGCAGATTCCAGTTAGACACAACAGTAACATTTTTCACAATGAGAACAAACAGCCATTAGTGTTGCCAGTGAAGTGATGGATTCCCCAACACTGCACAGTTTTAAGATTCAGCTGCACAGGGTGCTGAGCCATCTTGTCTAGACTGTGCTTTTGCCAAGAAAGGTTGGATCAGATAATCCTTGTGGACCCTTCCAACCTGGTATTCTACAATTTCTTCCTCTGTTCTGGACAACTTAATCCATCAGAAATTTGCATGGTGGGGAAGTTGTGACTATCAGCAGTATTATAGAAAGCTTCTATGTAACAAGGAAACATAATCAAAATCTTTGCTTTTATTCTGGACTTACCTTGTCCTCCCAAGATTCCAGTTGACTTCACCACCATTTCAAGCTTTTTGTCCCAGGTAAAAGTACGAATATAGTCTGTTACAATAAAAAAAGAAATCCACACAAAATATGTTTTATTTATTTTAATCCAAGTAACACTGTTTTAAAGTGTATCTATTTCCCCCCAAAGAGAGCAGGAAATCAGTAGTCCTTTGTAGTCAGAGCTTCAGTGTTTTCCCTACCAGCTGCCTCATTTTCTGTAGTATTGATTATGTTTGGGTAGGGTGAATACAGTCTCTCAAAAGCCCAGCAAGACTACAATTAATTATTCCTGTCTCTACAAAACAGGCTGCCCAAGCACATCTGTGTTTATCCATGTCAGAGAGTCAAAGGCTCATTTACAAGGGTCACTTTGCTCATCCTCATCCCAGAAGCCTCACTAGAAACACTGAGGGTTGGACACCTCTCAATTTAAACTAATATTTCTCAACACTGCAGCCACCTACAGGTTTGAAAACAGAATGGAAGTGACTGCCACTTTATGATAGGGAGGACTGGAAACATCACCAGTGAACATGATTGGAATATGAGGCAGCAAGAAGACAACTTCTGTATTGTTTCCAAGCCCCTTCCAGAGAAAGCATGCTCAGTCAGTACAAGCACATGAACATTTTGGCCTGTAAAACTAAAGCTGCAATAAGATCAGTTTTTCATTACTGGGTATTATCTCCTAAAATTTGACTACAACTGTAATTATACAATTTTGAATTTACTGGTTTTAGATTTATGAAAGGCTGCCATAAGTATTCACATTTCATCTCACTTGCGCTTAACACAAAACTCATTCAGACCTGACAATCTTAAGATTTATTAATTTATCTAAATACTCTTTGAAAACATTACTGAGAGAGTTTTGGGACAGATGTCAGTGAACAGTTTGATCACTAACAACTTGCTCCAAGGCCCAGAGTCCCACACAACAGAGCCTACAAATAAAGTTTTCAAAGCTTTTCACAGACCTAACTTACTTGTTTCCTGTATCACATTAGGATCTAAAGTAGGTAGAGATACTGACCTCAGATTCAAACACAATCCAAGCTAAAAGTTTTTAGTTCCAGTCCAATACAAATTTAAGCTTGAGTACCTTATAAGTTCTCAGGGTATCATCTAGAGAACATTCTCATAGCCTGATAGAGCAGGCATGTTCCTTCTCCTTGATAATATTTGCCTTCACCAAGTTCCTTCACATATTTGTGTTAAACAGCGAAGGAACTGGTAGCTTTAAATATCATTAAATTATCTTTAATCAGATAAGACTTGACATAGGACAAAAAACAGCCACACAAACAGAAGAAGCACATGGTCAGTGTAGTGCCATCCTGTTAACACCAATATTCAAGAGTCTACAAATCTAGAAAGTAATAACAACTTGCAACAAGCAACAGCTTTCTTTGTAGCTGGTTTAATTCTCAACTAGAAATGTTATGGAATTGGCTTTCAAGCTTTATTAGAATAAGAGTAATCCAGACCTCCCATCCTCTCATTTGGAAGCATTTCTGAGCTGGGTTTCAAGACCATTTCATTTCCCTAAGTCAATTCCACATCCTGCAAAATTGCCTCACCTTTAAGTCTTCTGTACTACAGAAGTTTGTCTGTCCCTACTTTCCAATATCAAGCAAGGTAATTACTGCATTGCTACCCATATTATCCAGGTCAGACTATTTGATTATATGAGAACTCACGATGTTTTTAACTTCTTCCTTCCAATCCTACCAATACTGTTTCTCCTTAGAGTCCCTCCACACAAGATTTCAAAGACTATGTAAACATGACTAAACTAAAGTTTACAGATTAAACACATAATAGCATTCAAATATCTTCCCCTGCTTCAGCTGGAGTCAGAGTATAGGTTAAACTACCTTTGAGGCCTCCTGCATATACTCATAGCAATGCAAATGCTAATCTGAGCCTATACAAGACCTGGGCAGAAGGCCTCCTGCCCCTACTTGAAATACCTGTAAGAGGGGAGGGTGGTATTCCACCAGGGAGAAGACAAGATTTACTGACACACATCTCTCTAGTGGTAGCATAGTTCTAAGAGTACTATGAAAACCTAAGCCAGAAGAAAACCATTTCATCATCTTGAGAGCAAGAAAACACAAAAGACAACCTACCAATGATCCCAACAACCAGCTCATTGTTGGTATCATCACGACCCACCAGCAGGGAATAGTCGATGATGAGATGGCTGGAGAGGAACTGGGAATCGCTGTGTATGGAGGCTTTCAGCACAGCTTTGCAATGGGAACGGATGTACAAAGGATTGTCCCGCACCATCTTCAGAAGGTTTTCATCCAGCAGGACTACATCACAAGTTTCCTTGCCTGTGTCTGTTTTAACATTTCTATTTCGGAGGGAGCCCTTCAGGTCAAACACCTGCAAATGGAGAACAGCACTACTTTGTTTCATTTTTCTAGGTTAAAGACTTCAGTACTCAACATCTGAGAAGGCAGCAGAGCCGGAACTCTTTCCTTCCCTTTAGGAGGAAGACAACTAAAAAAAGGTATTTTGTAGAGAATAGCATGTAAGCCTGGGTGGAAGCTCTGCCACCTCAATTCACAAGTTTTAGGCAAGTTATTTCACTAATATTTAGTCTAAATTAAGAGAAAAAGTGTCTCTAGTTTTTATATTGTTTAGGTAAACTCAGTTTTCCAGCCAGTTCCTACAGAGTTTATTGCTGACAAAAGCAAAGCCACTGAAGAAGGTGGGTGGTGCATGAAACGCTTATTAACACTGGCAAGGCAAGAGACAGACCCATCATGAGGCTGGAGATGATCTCTGGAGTTCTCCAGCCCAAAGTCCTGCTTCAAGCAGGCCCTTTTAGAGAAGATTTTTCAAGTTCTGTCCAGTCAAGATTTCACCTATTTCCATGGAATAGAGTCCACAGTATGTCTGGATTTCTGTTTCATAGTGCCTGAGCCCTCCTCATGATTTAAACAACACACAAACAAAAAGAAAACCCACAACATCTTTTACATCCATCTAGAATTCCCTCCATCCACTTCCTCCCACAAACATTCCCTGTTTGAAGTCAGGCACTGAGAGGTAAAGTGCAAAGAACTGATACTATCTAGGTTTAGAAGTGATTTTTGTTTGAATTTCCTTTTCGGCTTCAAATCTCTATTTAAAGATAATTTCCCCCTAGTAATTTTAAGATCTTCATTCTACTGCCTGATAAAGGTTGCTTTCCCTTGACTAAGAGCAAGACTGAACTCAAAATCTTGTCCCATGCCTGAAGTGGTCCCACGAAAGAACAGTGGGTTGAAAAAAATAGTTAACTCTCCCCACTACAAAGTAACTCTCTCTGAGTGAGGCTCTCATTCTAAACAAATTAGTATGGAATTCAGTCAGTTCCTCTGAAAGTTTTGCAAAAAGATTTTACATTTTGCTAACCAGGTTAGCAATGCTTTCTCTCAGACACCAGAGACACAGGGACAAGACTTCTAAAGACTGAACTCTGCACAAGAGCTATTTGAACTAGCCAATATTGGCATCAAGTTCCTGAGGATCACATATCAAGGAAGAAGCACAAACTGTCACCTTTGAGCAGTGCTAGATGTCAACAGCACACAGAAGTTACCTAGACAGCTACGAATGACCCTGCTCTTTCTCCCAGTCACAACTGCACTGCAAGGGAACAGAACACTTTGCTCTTACCTGAGCCATTTTCCTGCCATAGAAAAGGTTTTCCATGACAAGCAGATCCAGCTTCTTTTCAGTGTTGTTTTGAGAGTTCTTGTAACCAATTCGATATACCCCAAGGATTTTAGCCAGTGCTGTGGGCTTCTAATGAAGACAAGACATGGGTTAAGATCTGTGTAGAGACAGTCAGCAACCCCATACCAGAATCACTACTGTTCTGTCTGTGTATTACAGCTTAGAAGTGCAAGCATACTTTCCACTTACATCTTAAAAACATGTTATTAGTGTAACCCACACCCTCCAACATTTTCTTTTGTTTAAATGAAAAAGGTTAATAGAAACTTCTACTAGTCTTTAAAATACAGAACACTACCTAAATAAAAAGCACCTTTTTTTATTACCTTCTGCTGAACTGCATTAGTGATGTAAGTGAAGTAGTGTGGAGCAAAGTCAAGGAATGACTGGACTTCCAGACGAGGCATTTGCTTTAATATGAATCTATCATCTGTTTTAACATCAGACAGAGGCAACAGGGTTACATACGATTATATGATATATGAGATTATAAGAAACACTGTCTTTAACAAGTTTTCCTTGAATTATACTCAAGTTTTTGTTTTCTGAAGCCTGCCTGAGAGTACAACCCTTCTGTTCAACTGGCCTTCCTAGCTGCTACTTCTGAAAAACAGAACATTTTCTTCTCCTGCATGTACAAAGAGACAAATAACTCGATACTCAAGACCCCAAAACAATCCACTTAATTTTCCCTTCTGAGTGGCTGCTTTACAATCAGCAACCCTCTGGACGGAGATTATCAGGAATTAAATGACACACTAACCACCACCATACAGAAATAATACCTCCAATTACAAGTGGGGAAGAAGCTGCATTTACCCTCAGTCACATAGAACGCAGCTCCAGATTTGCCACCTCGTGCCTGCCAGGGCATCGAGTGAGAGAGGGATCGGATGAAATCCTCCTCACTGCTCCCCAGGATCACTTCACGCATCCTGTGAAACTCCCCAGCATAATAAATCCGGCAGTAGAACTTGGCATTCGCATCTGAGAACTCTGCAAAAAATGGTTTTCCTCAATAACAGCATGCAACACACACTGACTACCTGAGACAACACTGAGATTTTACTTATGTCTAGAGGAGTGTTACTGTGCTAAACATCTCTCTCATGCTTACTGTAATTCAGAAGTTTCGACCAATGGGATTTAAATGGAAAACTGACATGAAAGTCAACTTCCTCTAGATTAGCTCACAGTATATGTCATGGGAAAGTGTTGGGACAAAAGGCCAATTAAAAAAAAACTTTATGGAGTATTTTTGCAAAAGCGATTGATTGCAGTAAGTAAAAATTGCATTGCTTTTTTCTTGATTTGCTTTTCTTTCATGACAAATACCAAGAAAAAACAACTATTAACTTCAAGACTTCCACAACACATGCATGAAGAAATGAGTTTGTCAGCTAAGGCGAAGTTGTTATTTACAACTACTCACGGAGTTCCACATGGGGATTCACCACCTGTTTCTTCTGTCCATCTCCTCCATCTCCATCATCTGAAGGCATAAAGGGCATTCAGTCAGGGCTGTCCACTAGTATTACCGAGAAAGCCACATTAGGTACTACTTGTAAACTCACAAGAAAAATCTTTTTTTTTTTTTTTTTTTTTCCCAAGAATACAGAGGAAACTATACACAGGTAATTAGAAAAACTATAGTTGTACTAGAAATAGTATACAATACTATAATTGTATAATAGAATACATATGCTAGAAGGGCACTGCTGTTGGACACAAAACCAGTCTCTCTCCATTCATTTTCCATGAGCTAAAACAATGAGAACTATACAGCAAGAGAGAGAGAGAAAGGACTGCTTAACTAGAGTCAACTCAATCTAAAGGTATTCAAGACTACTCCATATCCCTATAGTGTGTGTTTGAAAGATCCTGTTCCCCTTATCACAGAGAAAAGCAATTATTTAGGAAAAAAACCCACATTTGATGTTCAAATAATTTTCAGTTCATTTTCAATGCCTACTGAGTAACCTTGGACAATTGAAAAAGCACAAGCAGGAGTGCATTTGGGGCCTTGCTGGGATGGATGAGGTTTGGGAGAAGTAACAACCCAAGAAAGAAAATGAACTCTGCAGTCTCATACCTTGAGCCTCTGCTCCTTGGCTTTCTGCTCCCTCTTTGCCCATCTGCCCAACCTGGTAGTAAGCACTGTCAGCACCACGTAAGGTCTCTTTCTTCTGGGAAGACAGGTCTGGGCTCTTCCCTCCCGTGCCACGGAAAAAAGACAAAACACTAGATGGTTTCTTTGCTACAGTGAAGAGTGAAAGGAATAGAAAAGACGGTGTTGGCATTTCCACAGGCAGTTTAATAACAGCATTTAATAGCACATTCCCCATTCATTGTTCTATCTGCAGGAATTATGCCATATAACTATAACTCATTTGCTATCCTTTAGGCAACTAAGGTCCATGAGGGTGAATGATCTAGTGTTCTGAGTAGCATCCTAGAGTGCAGAGACATTTGAAAACACAGACCAAGAATGAGGGTCTTTAACACAGTAAGAATTTCATGTCTCCATTTCAAAATATTTTAACTGCATCTCTTTAAAGAAGGCCAAAAGAAGGGCTTCATATCCCACTGAACAGGCTAGATTAAAGAACAACCCTAGGTCTACTACATAATAACATTAAATTAGGGAATGAAAGTTTGATCTCATAAGAACCAGAGAAAGACACAGACTTCAAAAAACAAAAAAAAAACCAAAACCACACACACTCCCACCCCTCTCGTGTTACATTAAGTCGACACTAAGACTAGTCATAATTTCAGCTCAGAATGCAGCTTCTTCTTCCCCATATGAACTAGAAGCCAGATTAAATGGGCTCAAGTCTGAGCTGGGACTAGCATCATGGATGATTTTGGCAAAATGGTCTTACGCTGTTCTGGCTCTGCATTGCGAAGTGGGCACACGTTAGCCTCAGGAAGGCGGACAGGGCTGCTGCTCTTGGGTTTGCTGTCTGACATGCTGAAAGGAGAAAGAACAAAAGAAAAGTCATGAATCAACAAATGCTGCCACCCAAAACACTACTGCCTTATGCCTAGATATTTATTTCTCCCCCTTGCCAAAACACTAAGGGAAAAAGACACCATTTAAAGGTGGAACAGTGTGTGACTCTCCAAAGTTGTCCTCCTCCATCTTCCTAAACAATATCTCTCAGGGTCCATAGGAACAGTTCCATCCATGACCACAGCAAAGGTAAGCAGGCCCAGTACTCCTACCATGCATGTAGCCAAGAGATTAGGAGATGGAGGGGGCATGCTCCATAACGTGAAGTGGAAACTCACATACTGGAGGATGTGTTGATTACATGGAATGAGTCAGATTCTATCAGAAAGCAGAGATCCTAACGGGCATATTTTGAGTTCTTCCCTATCCTAGTTTTGGCTTATTCACTACCATCACTATGTCTTCACTCTATGTACTGTAGCTCCTGCATGTAACCTGTTTGGCTGTAGTCCTTCTTCAGAACTGTTCTTCAGAGATGCTTTGGACAACTCATCCAGGGCATTTCTGTACTCCTTGCAACTGATAGGGAAAGAAGAAAAGAAGGGAAAGGACCCAAAATAATTAAGTGTTCTCTTGGAAACTCTGCAATACCAGCCCAATGATTCAGTTCAGAGACAACCACAGGAAACAAAACACCATAGTAGGAAAATCTCTGCTTTATTTTTTCTTATTATTAGAATTTAGTTTTCTTAGAACAGAAGCTGCTCTAGACAATACTGAAGGAAAAATATCCCCTTATTTCCCCACCACACACACAATTTAAGAATGCACTTCAAAAATCTGCTGCCTTGTGACATGCAAACCCAAAGGTTTACTGAAACAGCTGGTGAGAAGAGCTGAGCAGTAGCAAGAGCTGCTATGACCAAAGGTAGACAAGAAACAGACTGTAATATCAATATGAACAGCTGTTCCCCAATTCCGCTGCACTTCCTCCAGTTGGAGAGGCTGAGTAAACCTTAGCTGCACTTCTTTCTCTACTAATATCTCATTAAAAGAAACACCACACAACTAAGTCATTTTGGCATACTAGAGTTCCATTAAAAAAGTCCAAAATACAGTTGCACTTTCATAATCTCAGCAGTAAAAGGAAAGAACCCCATCTCTGGCAGAAATTCTAACACAGCTTAAGGTAGAAATTCTGTCATGCTTGTTCCTTATCATCAAAATTCAAATATTCTTCAAAGACAAAACCTGCAAAAGTACAAAGTATGTCAGATGAAAAGCCAAATGACACCAGTACCTGAGAGCAAAAGCTATGATGGAGCTTGGTTCTTTCTCACAGACTGCAATAGGTACACGTTCATGCTCATACATTAGGTAGTGCTTATCTGGGTCACTAAATGAAAACAACAGACTGTCAGTAGATCATAAAAATTCGTGGAAAGAAAAGAAGTTTTGGTCAAAACCCATATTTCACCACTGCACTCCCAGGCACAAGCTGCAAGTCTCAGCATGGAACCAAAGCTCCCCAGATCAGTTTCTCCCAACAGACACATTCATAACTACATGGTTAATTCTAAATGGTAGCGTGTTAGGGCAATCAGCATTTCAAGCAAACTGCTTGGATAAGAAGACCAGCTTTAGGTTAGAATAAGAGTCTCTTTCTGTTTAGCAGCCACTGTTTCTAATGGCACCAAAACCTGCCTGAGTTTGGTTTGACTGTCCAGCAGCATAGCCTGCAGAATGAACTTAGGGGACAAACCTGGACTCCTTTCTAAACAGGCAGTTTATCACAGAAAATTCCCCAAAGCCACCTGGATTCTTGTACGATTTTCTTCAACTTATCTGTAGGGTCCAGTCATTTAGCTTTTACCTCTTTAGCCCAAGGCCTCCGCTCCTACACTGCGGGTAGGATTCACAAGTTAAACTCAGGCTGCCAAACATTAGGCTCACATCAAACATGAAACACTACAAAGCTCGCAGACCATGTAGCTGAAAGACTTTCCAGCCTGCCCTTCTTCACGTGAAAGGGAGACTTGAGGGCACATGCAGTAGCCATTGAACCTGACCTACACCCAGACAATGCCAATTTGAGTCCAACCCTTGGAAGAGTTCTGGAAGCAAAAACAAGACGCAGGCATGCAGCTTTAGGTAAGTCTTTGCCAAGGAGCATTTCCATTCCCTCCTTGCAGCAGTGAAGTTTGAAGGCACCTTTCTCCCCTCTTCCCCAACCCCTTCATCTCCCACAAGAGCTCTGAGGAGGCATGCCTACTAGGAGGAGAAACTGATACTGGCTTTACACAAGGGCAGATCATTCCTAAGAAAGGTGAGTAACCTACAATCACTGAGAAAGGACACATAATACTTCCTACCTTGATGAAGTTCTCTATCTTACTCAGAGGCAAACTCAAGTAATGTCTTAAATTATACACTGAGCAAAGGAAGCATGCATGGTTCTGCCAGCAATCTGACAAGGTTGCTAATTTTGTACATTTTATATATATTATGCAGTACTTACAAGGGAAAGGGAATGGGGTTATAGTTGTTTCCAGGCAAAAAGTTAGCCAAAATAGCTTTCATAGTAGATTTCTCCTTCACTTGGCTGTCTGTAGATCCCAGTGAGTGTCCATCAAACACATCTGGAACACACACATGTCAGGTCTGCATCACAGTATCAAAGTTTAAGCTGTAAATTCAGAAGGATGACTACAGACCAGAGTTACCAGTTTGTCATTTCCTGAAAGGATCTTATGCACTTGGCACAGAAAAGCAAGAGAAAAAATACAAGATCACAACTGAGCTATACCTTCAGAGCTGCTTGTTGTGTCCTGCTCGGAGAGTGTGTTGGCACCAGTCATATGCTCTGATGCAACCTCTGGAGAGGTGGGCAGCTGTAGATGGGTGGAGCCAGAGGAGCTCTGACTTGATAAAGTCGTCAGGAAACGATCCTCTGAGAGTACAAGGACAGTTAAGGACAGAAGAAAGCATTTTACATGGCTGTCAGAAGTGATACTGTTTGCTCCCAGCCCAAGCTATCACCAGGATCTACTTTCAGAAAGTTTTTACTTAGACAAGGCCACACAGACCAAAGGACTGGGCAAGCTCATCATTGTAGGACATAACCTCTAGAAAATGCATACTCTTGTAACTACTACCTTCAGCTCTCACAAGCCCTCAGAATGCCTCACAGGTAAGAGATCTCAGCACTCATAACCAGATCACAGAGGAGAAAAAAGGCATTTCCCAAATTTCATGTAGTTATTCAGTTATTTAGAAAGCCTCTGAATTTTTTTTCATTAAAGTTCAAAGGAAAACTCTTGTTGGCCAATTTACTAACCACTAGTAATTCAGTTTCATATTAGAAGCAGATGGCCAACTTCAACCTTACCATTAGAAAAAATAAATGTGACATGACAGGGGTTTGGTGTTTCTCCGATTTATCAAATTTGACAAAAGCTTCCATATTATGTCAAGAAAAGGGCTACAACATGCTTCTGTTGGCATCTTATGAAAAATAAGCAACAGACCTTTCTCTCCATTTTGCAGCGCTGGAGAAGCATTGCGTGGGGAAGCATCCATGCTACTGATCTAGGCAGAATAACAAAACACCAACGTTGATGCCAAGCTCTTTACAGCTGTACTCCTTCTTGTGTGGAACACTTACAAAAGCAGATGTATTACAAGAGAGCACTCCCACCCACTTCTCAGCCTCTGCATGTCACTGTCTCTGTTACCACAGGAAGAAGACAAGGCAACAACAACTCAAGCTCACAGGATGCCTATAATGGATGTTATGATAGCAGTGTGTGCTGCTTTGAACACTACACTCTCCCTCTCTAAGAACTATCTAAATCAAGATAAGGTTTCTTTAGCACACTTCAAATATGTGTTAAGTGTTTGTGCATGCAGCAGAGCAAACCCACGGTCTCTAGGTTTTTAGTGCACCTTGCTATGGTAGAACTATTGGGAGCTCAGCCTCTCAGTATGATGCTTATATTGTACTGCCTTGCAGCCCAGACATTTCTTCAGAGTTCCTTCCAAAGGGTGGAAGTTCAGCATGTTGGCATGTGTATCCTTGGACAGAGCTCTTGAGGCAGCAGCCCAAAACCATTTATCCATCCCTTCAGTCAGTTCCCACAGGATACATCACAAAACATCGCATCTCGAAATGCTCTTATCAGACCTTTCTGTGTCATTTGCTCTACCTCTCAATATTATTCATCTTTTCTTTTTGACAAGGGATGCACCTGATGGGCAACAACCTAGAATTGAAGGAGATGGCCCAGTTCCTGTCTAGGCACTTGGGAATGACTGCAGCTCTCTGCTGGCAGTGTTCACATCAACACCACGTAAGCATCACAGAAAATCATCAACCCCTATTCATGCTTACACTTTCTCTCTACAATATGGCTTTTAGTTCAGATCGTTTAGGAAAAGATACATATAGTAACATACAATTTAAGCTTTTACAGTTGAAAACTACAGGATGCAGTAAAGCTAGTTTACTAAAGCTTTACTAGCTTTAGTTTACTAAAGCTAGTTTACTCAGTTATTAAAGAGAACCCAAGCCGGTCTTAAGACTATTGTGTTGCCCCAGAAAAAAAAAGTGTTGAAGAGGTTTATAGCCTGCTAGCCATACCTTGCTTTCTTCTCCTTGCCTCAGTCTCCCAGGGCTGGGTGGTACTGATGGACGTTTTCTCCCTTTCTCTTGTTGGAAGAGATCCTGCAATCTTGAACAAAAAACAATAGCAATAAACCAACCAAACAAAAACAACCCACACAAAACCACCAACAACAAAGAAAAATTAATCAAAAGGTAGGTTTCTCGTGTTATCTCTGAATGACACAAGTTATGAAGTTTCTCCATACCAAACTTAGATTGCTGCTAACACATGCCAAAGATGTATCAAATGGCCAAAGAAAGCGCATTTACTTCACCTCAGATTATTTCACCCAATCAACAGGTCCCATGCTTCCCTCTTCCCATCTCTTCCACCTCTATTCAAATGAAAATTTCTCCTCCAGATGCAAGTTGTGCTCTATAACACAATGCTTTTATCATATGGCCTCAAATGATTTTCTGTTCCAATCGATCAGCTGTGTGTTCTTAACCAGCAGAGCACATTCAGCACAAGCTCTATAGAGCAACTGATCCACAGTGAAAGAAACTACAGCTGGAATTCTGAAGTTCTGGGAGCTCTTCCCTCCCAGAACCAACACAGTATCAGTGTTGCTCATTATTCCAGCATGTGTCCTCTTACCTATTATTCCAGGCTTGCAACATCTCACAAAGTCCTTGCTTTTTAGCTATCAAAGACTCAAAAACAGATTGCAGCTGTTGAGGTGTGTCCAGTGATGATGAAAGCAGCCTAGCTTGGATTTTCTCAGTCCAGTTTCGAAACTCTCCTTCTTCCATCTGCCAAAAGGAAAACTGTCAGTGTTATCTCACCAAGATGACACAAGATCTGAGTAGCTCCTCCATGCACTTAGCCTATGGACCACTGGTATAAAAATAGTCTATTACCTCCTTTTGAGCAAAGAGGTCTTCCATCTTCTCTTCCCTAGTTTTGCTGAAAGTATCTGTTTTCAGAGAAGCAAGGCGATCATCCACAGCAAGATAGACTTGGGACACTCTGTCAACAGTGATGTGAAGAATCAAGGTGTGACTACTTCGAACTTCTTCAACATTCTTTTATTAAAGTCTGAATGTGTTTAAGCATTTAAGCTTTAAGTATACATCTGAATGTGTGTAGCATTTAAGAATACAAAAGACAATATCTGACAGCCTTCCTGCACAGTAAGCTATCCAACTGTACTCACAGAGAAAGTTGGGAAAACTTCATTTTTAATAGGAGAAACCTAGAAGTTACATACACTGACATTTGTCTCCACAATTTATTCATAGCAGTGGAAGTTGTCAGAGAGAAATACAAATGTCTCAAACACATTACTTACGCAGGGGAACTGTTGTGTCATCTGTGATTAGGAAGAATCTGGGTCTGCAAGCTACACCTCCACCAGCAGGGCTCAGAAAAAAATGAGTACCTCTATTTCAGTTCTAAACAAAGCTCCACAGGTTCTGAAGTCAGATGGTCACAGAGACATCCAGCAATACAGGAATGCTGTGACCAAGCAGAACAGCAGTCTGGCTGGATTTGACAGAGCTTTCATCAGGCCTGTCTTCCACCTTTTTATTCCTATATTTAGAAAGTGTCTAGGCTCATGATAGTTCACCTTAGACTACAAGGAGGTACAGTCTGCCTGCTGTTGACATATTCAATAGATAACAAAGGCTAAGAACTTTTATACATCAGAGTTCCATTGCCACATGACCAATATAATGACAACAATTCTGTTCAGACAAGAGATTTGAGCAAGGTTTTTGCAGTCTTTGGGGGCTGAAGAATTGAAACCCAGTCACATGTTCTATAAAGGAACATTAGGGTAAGAGTACAAAGTATACCCTCAGTTTTCAGGGTTGGCCTCCTAGGACCATCTTTCCCATTTAATTTTTAACATTAGAGGATGGAATTAAAAATACTTTAACTGTGAGTTTCATAAGGTAACACTTCAGACACCTGCTGACAGTCAGGCTTTCAGTAGCTTGGCAGCGTTATTCAGAAACACGCTATATGACTCAGATATCAGTGCAACTATTCAGGGATGGAGAAGAAAAGAATCTTAGTTTCTACTGGCAATGTTTAATCTGACTTGCCACCAAAGAGTTGAGACACTAGTACAGATATAACAAGCAATGGTAACAGATTTCAATGCCACTGTCCCTTGGAAGTATATATGCATGCATGTTTTAAACTATCATTTTTCTATCAAATAATGAATATTTAGCCCAATCTCATTATACTAGCAAAAATAGTTATGTGTTCTTCAAATAAAAGTACAAAATACAAATAAGATTACAAAGACATTAAAAACAACGCTTACTTTTGTGAGAAATCCTTGAGATCCTGCAAAATAGTAACTTTTAATGGAGCCTGTCGTTTGATATAGATCTTGGGGAGTGGGACACACACTTCCAGCAGCCGGATTGGAGAGTAGCTGAAAAGGCAATACAACAGCTTGTTACAAGACCCACACAGTATTAGTTCTACAACATACTGAGGTTTGAGGCCCTTACATGAAAAGGGCACTGTCAATGTGTCCAGGGCTCTAGTTACTTTTAGCAGCAATAACACTGTTTATGTATCTCCCAGGCAAGAAGTAAAACCACAAATCACGTTGCAAAACAAAAATTTTCAAAGCATTTGGAATTAGATAGGGAAAAGCATTTCCCTTCTGTATCATGAACAGGAACCATCCACTCTTGGAACACTGCCCACCACAGCTAGGACAATGATGCCACCCACAAAGCCCTCTGCAAGCCAGCACACAATCCTGCACTTGTGATTATGGTACAGTTATGCTATCCCATGCTGTACCTGCAGTGAAGGACAGAGCTGATGAATCCTTGGTAAAGCCATATGCTTCATACAGTACCAGAGAGAGAGAGAGGGAAGCCTTTAACAGTGGAACTTACCTGAAAGATGCCACCATCTGGTTATAGGAAAAATACTGGTGATAGTCGTGGTGAATGGAATGCCCACAAGGCTCTGCATTGGCCCTTCGAGTGTACTGGTACCCATAGAACCTCAGCTCAAGGTATTTTGCAAAAGACATAGACCAAGAGTCATTGGAAAGGGGAACAACTGGTGTCACCTAAAAAATTGAAAGGCAAGTGTCTGAATTTCATCCTTCAAACAAGATTAAGGACAGGATAATCAGGCAGCAATCTAGTAGTTCTAGTACCAGAAGCACCCATGACCCTGAAACATACTTAACAACAAAGATAGCATTTATGCATAGCTAAGGCAAGCACATAGTTAAATTAAACCTGATAAACAACAACTGCTAGATGAGGAAAGGTGCTAAGATGGGGGAGTCCAAACATACCCCTGATGGAAGCTTATTTCTGGGATGCTATTTCTCTGTATAGAGTCAATTTCCAGCAACCCAGCCAGCAGCAGTGGCCAAATCATATACTTTTTACCTTGTGATTCTCCAGCTACAAATGTGTTGGTACTGCCTTGCAGCATACTTCAGAAGTGCTTGCAAGCTTAGAGCTTTACACACACTTAACAACCTCAAACACGTAAGTGTTTACACGAGCACACAAAAATAAAAGGTTATAGAGCAGCTGTATACATAGCAGCACAGGGCTTGCTGTCAGCAACTGTGTCAACCTCCTCCAGGTATCTGTAAATCCAACACCCATGCTTAAGGCAGCATAAGTAGGTGACCTGAGTCATCCATATGTGTAATTCAGATGTTCTGCATTTCAGGTACTGCATGAACCTTTTTTAATTAAGTCTTATTCTTGCCTCTTTGAAGGCGTTTCATGTTTAGCTAGACATGAGTATCCAGTTAGCAATGTTTTTTTAGCTAAATTACAGAACAAACTTTAGATAATACACAATCTTACTATCTTGTGGGCTTTTTAAATCAATTTACTATTTCTTTAATGAAGATGTTACTTCCTAATGACTACTAAAGGAACTCCAGACATCACATTGACGCAATGCTGCTCAGTCTACAGCAGATCAAAGAACAGCAAAGTGGCTTTAGCCAATTACTATGCCAGTATGTCTTGGTGTCAGCCCTTGCCCATACACTCATAAAGATTCACTGCAAGAAAGGGACCATAGTCTTCACCTCTAAATGGAAAACTCCATTTTTTCTGCTTAGATCTATCCTCTCAGAGTCAGTTTTGACACCTTCTAACAAGACTACCTCACACAAGATTTTTCACCCTCAAGGGCCCCAGTTCTAAAAGAGGCATTTGTAGGTAACATGAGGACATATGATCAGTAACAGGTTTCCTGCCAGTTCAGCCACAGCTCCAGGTGTGAACACTTTCTCAAAAATGCTGCCTTTCCATACAAAGCCAGTCACAACAAGAACACTAAATTGGAATAGCAATGATTCTGAAGTCCACATCCTTACCTGTTTGCACAGTCTGCACCAGGAGTAAGTAAGGATGGTGTGCTGGTACCCAGGGACAGGGGAGTCCAGCTCCTTTAACACAATCTGCACACAGCCTTGCCCATGAACAAAGCGACGAATGTGGTGCACCATTGGTGTTTCACAGAACATGCTGGGGCATTGGTAGGAAGGCCTTACAGAGAGAAATAGGAACATTTATGAATGTTCACATACCGGGCATTGCTGAAGAACTGATTCCACAGATCTAATATGGCTTTTAATGTCATGGTACTATTTATCTTTTCTGTAAAAGTTTTCTAAGCCTATAGTGAAGGCTGTTTCTGCAGAGCAATTCAGAAGCAGCATGTAGTGAAGTTCCATTGACAGCAATGGCTGTATAGGCCCCAAAAGCAGTGACTGGATACTGGTTGCTATCACCTTTTTACAATGAATCACTTTCTACCAATATGTTTTGTGCAAGGATTAAAGCACCCGTGGAAGTTCTTGGCAAATTAAAAGATTGCTTTGGCAGTGTACCCAAGCAAGTGTTACCAAGGACAAAGATGTGACAAAAAGCCTTCAAAATGGAAATGTTTCAGCTCTTGAAGGAATAGGTAAGCAATACAGTGCCATAGAACATCTTTGAACAGTAAAATCCATGACCTTTCTTTGGATGGGTTTTTTTAAGTCACGGAAGAAAGACAAAGACCAATACCAGAAAAATAAAAGCTAAATTGTTTAGGTACCAAAGTCAGATAAGATATTCTTTAAAACTAGAAAGAGCCTGAAAAAGCTCAGATTCTCCTTGCTTATGTGAAAAAATAAAGAATTTTAATTACTGAAACTAAGAGATTGAGAAGCATTCACTTTAGCACACACTACCTAACAAACAGAGAGAAGTAAGAATTTAAAAGTGAGCAGCTAAGCTCCTTCTCACTGATCATCACAAGGAGAAATACTTGTTCCTCCAGAAGGCTGAACATCGAGAGCCTTCTGCTACTGCAATTGGCCAAGGGAGAGAACAGAGTAAGCTTGCCTTTTGAGCAGGTGACCTATCCAGCTTCACAGCCTGCTGAGACTCTGCACAGGGTTGCGACAGCACCAGTTATTACAGAAACGTAATAACTTTTCCCTCTGGGAGATTAAATAAATGACACAGTACTTTGCTAGGGCTAAAAGTGTTCTGGACTGTTTACACTGGCCACCTTGCACATACGACAAAGCCTTACTCTGAGACATTAAATGAGTAGTGTTACCCAGGACTTGTATGAATTTTTAAAAAGGAACCTCAGCAAACTGTGACCAATACAGTTGCTTGTCTTGAAAAACAGACATTGGAATGAATACATGTTCTGACTCTTAACTTGGCCCTTAAATCCTAATTGCTACAAAAAAGTGCTAAGTGAACACATTTGTCTTTATGAACTTATAACCCTTGTTTCATAATCTGTTTCATTTCCTCATGTGGGGAAGTAAGGGGGACAGGGCCAAAATAGGAAAGCAATGGCTGGATGTATTTGCTTGTAACAAGTGAGCATGAGTGAACTAGAATAAATTCCTCCTTACCTGAAACAGTAGCGCTCCAGAAAAATCCCTAGAGTTAGGTCATTTTTGCCATAGAACTCCATGGTCACAATCCTAAAGAAGAGAAAGAAAAGCTTTAGCGACTGGATGCCATCACCACAGCTGTGCAATGGCCTTTAAGTGCACAGATCTACACTCGCTGCTGGCTTCTTTCCAGCCCTGCGTAACTTCAAAGATTGTTTTTTCCACTTGACTACCCTTCCTAGATCCCTGCTGTCAGGTTTGCTGTTAATGAGATCAAAGCCCTACTAGAACAACTTTAAACCTGACATTTAAAAGTCCAATGCAATTCAGCTGCACTGATTATTCCCAAAAATATCTAGGCACAGAAGTCTAAACAGCTTTAAGTGCTAATGTTGAAAGACCTACAAAAAAGATACGTCCAGAACATGAAAAAAGCCTCAAGAAATCCTTATTCTTCTAGAATATTTAATAGCAACTTTAGTTTCGCCAGAACCTGAGGTCACCAAGCCATTTAAATTGTCTATCAGTTTAAGTGTCATAATTCAGACATACCTAATATCACTAATTTACATCCTCTCATCATTGCTGCTTAGTGAGTATATCACCATCCTCTTTGGTTCATTTCTAAGCTTTTACAGGAACTTTAGACTTTTACCTGTAAGAGGGTCATCTCTTTATTTTCACCTGCATTAAATGATTAAAATCACCTAAGCTAATGATTAAACACCAAGACCTGTTCTAATAGAGATAAGTGTGTCATAAATTGCACACAATTAGCAAATTTCAGCCCCCTAAGTTGGAAATAAAGCTCTTAATACTGATGACTACAGTATGAGAAAGATAGCAATATATTCTAATGCCAATGTTGGATAATACAATCTACAAGTATTCCAAGATAATCACAAGGCTCATTTTTGGGCTTGGATATTGTCCTGTGTTCATTTACACTAACTCTTCTCCAGAAGACTGCATGCAGTGCCTCCCACACAGAGACATCACTCTGCAGTGAAACACCAACTAAAGCACTTGGTTTCAGGCTGGGCTCTCTCATTCATGCCTTGGGTATTACTTGGGTTGTGCAATACTGCTGTAGATTCATCTGACCACACACGACCAAAGCCTTTTGTCAAAACTTCCTGTTACAGGATGGGCACAACCTACCAAGAAGTCCTCAAAGAAATACTGCTATGAGGCAGGAACTGACTCTGACTTTGGGAAGGAAAAAATAGCAACTATCCAAGCTGTAGAGAAGTAGTTTTTATACCAGGGGCTAACACAGGCACTTGGAGCATTGCTGGACTGGGCAGAAGAGCTGCTGAAGAGAACACAGAGCCTCTGATGGTTTACTGGACTCAGGCAATCCACCTAGTAGAGAGAAAATAGCTCAATCACTGGATACAGACAACTCCATTCACACACAACTTCTGTTGACAAAATTCTGTTCTAGTAATTTAATTCAAAGACAAATCTCTGCTTTCTCCTTTTGCCCAGATTAACTTAGCATTATCTCCCAGCCTCAGGTAAACTTATACTATGCATAACTGCTAACTACCATTTTTAGAACAGAGCTCACATGCATAACAAAACCAATGAACACGCACGTGTTTCTGTGGAAAGGAAGCCAAGAGGAACAGAAAACAATAAAAGCCCCATGACAAACATACAGAGTTTCTAAATTACTGTTTGATGTAGGACATCTTGGATTCAAAACTCTGCCAATATATTATACTTCAGTTACTCATCAGGCTATAGAAACATTTGCATCTTCCTATTCTCTGGGAAGAGATGTACTATGCTGCTCTTGGAATGGAGCTGTTTTCCCTTCCACTTGATACAAAACTAGGTTATTACCAAATACTTTTCTTTGATCACTGAATAAATTTAAAACAGCATCAACCAGTCTGATACAGAGAAAGGGCTACTCCTACAGTTTGTAAGATTATGGCCAGTGAAGCTACAGAGATCTACATTTAAGTATCAATTAAAAAGTGACTTCTGCTCATGAATACAAGGGCTGATTGGCTCAGGGACCAAAATGTTTGACTGTTACAACAGCTCAATTCTGCTACTCTTGTTCATAGACTTTTTTCCTAATCAGCTCACAATTCAAGAAAGTCCCAAGATCCTTTTCCTCAGATACAAGCTAGTTACTTTCACAACAGTTTACCAAAACTTGAAATATTTTTATTACAAACACTTACTCCCTTGCTTTGAAATTTCAAATATTCCTTCCCCTCCATTATGTAATTTTCACTTTTCTTCAGACCACCCAAACTTTTACAATCAATCAAGTACTTGGATGTAATTACAGCCTAATGCTGCTTCTATGACATTAAGCCTTCTGAAAATTACAGTACATTTCTACTAAATAACCAAATAGCCAAATACAAGGAGCAAGAAAGCTCAGTTTAAGAAACTTCTTAAGGTTTGCTCCCTCTTCATGGACTCATTTTCAGAAATCAGTCAGATACAGCTCAGTCGAACAGCAAAAACTGATTCTGGGCTGTCTTTGTGCATTTATCAGAGAAATTTTGCAGTCCCATGTTCTGAATGATTGCAGAGCACCACAATCTAAAATGGAGTTATGACCCAGTCAAAAAAACAAAATTAAAAAAAAAAACCAAACCCATACTCAAACAGAAAGAAACAGACAAGAAAACATCCCCTCTGGTTTAATATGAGACCCTACACCTTCTGTATAACATGAGAAAATGATGTAACTAGAGTTTTGAGCAGCACAAGTCTATCTTACCTTATGAGACCACGAGGATTCACTCTGAGCCAGTCCCTTTTCCTCCTCTTCAGTTCTGCTCCCAGTTTTTCCAGTAGGGATGCTGGACACATCCTTATTTTGGGCAAAAGGATCTGTGCTTTTCTGTAGTATCCTCCCCCCTCTGGCCCGATAGTCAGCCAGCATTCTGGCTAAGCTCTGGCTATCACGTAGATGTTCTGCTATTCTAGTATTAACCAGCTCATGAGAAGGCAAGATTTGGATAGCCTTGGCTTGGATACTCCCATTCCTCCCTTGCAGTCCAGAGAGATCTCGCAACAATTGCTTCTTCCTTCTGCTCTCCAACTCCTTGTATTCCTTATTGAGGAGAGGAGACCAATAAACTTGCTCAGGAAAGTATTCCCGGGCAGGGCATCTCATGCCTTTTTCAGTCAAAAGAAATGGTTCGCGGAACATCAGTACTGGAGAAATGCAGAGAATGACATCTTTCAACTCCTGCTTAAATGCTGCAGAGTAAGTTTTGAGACGATCCTCAGATGAAGTTACCTCCTCCGTGACATACAAACCAGTATCATCCTGGAGAGGGTCTCTGAAGACTCTCATCTGACTCTTGGATTCCTGTAAATCATCTGCCTGTTGAAGAGGCTCTAGTGCCTGGTTATCCAGAGTGGCCAAGTGCTGGTCCATGCCATGGAGGGGCAGCGGGGATGTTTCAGGTATTGCATGAGGTACAGAGCTGAACACTGCAAATGGTGACTCCACTTTGTGGTGCTCTTGCTGCTTGGAGGACACTGTTTCCACCTGACTGCTCTCTTGGTCACCTTTGTCAAATATACCTCTTGGTTCAGGCAAACTCACCTCATCAGAGGATACTGATTCAGAGATTACAGGCAGCTTTTCAGAGGATAGTTCAATGTCTTTGACTGCTGTGCTGAAGTCCTCACCATTGAAGAGGTTCTGTTGTTCATTTTCATCTCCTGGCTCCTCAATAAGGGAGTGGAAGGAAGTGTTTTTGGTGAGAGTAGGGGGCATGGCAAACTCATCCATAAGAAATGAGATTTCCAGCTGGGAATGATAAGCCACACAGACCATGAAGATCAGGATCTCCTTCACACGAGCCAGCTCGTACTCTGCAGCACCACACAACTTGATAGTGCAACCCAGGTGCTGGGGACACCCTTCAAAGAACATCAGGGGTTTTGTCTGATCTAGAAGCAAAACATGGGAGTTAGGATAACAACTATGGTTAATGTCTCACATACCCGAAAGACTAAGAGACTAAGGAGACTAAGAGCAAGTAACATTGGTAGCTGCAGAAATTCACATTACTGTACTGAAATAACTTATTTTACAAAGAAAAAAAAAAGCATTGGCTATAAATATTTCTTTAAAAAGAAATAAAAGCATTGGCTCTTGTTTTACAAAATAAGTCATCATAAAGTCAAAGTGAAGGCCACATGGAACACCCTGACCTTAACAGAATATTCTAAGATCACTGTAGACTGCACCAATGGGCAAAAGAATCACTTCCCTCCCAGGCACATTTGCTCATCCTTACAAGTCAAAAGCCTTTGACATTCTGAGGGCGATTTAAAGGCTGGAAGGGACAATGAGGAAGTGGAAAGGGAAGTGTTCAAGGACAGATTTGATGTAACTTGGAGCAACTTGGTCTAGTGGAAGGTCTACTTCCTGCCATGGCAGAGAAGTTAGAACTAAATGATTTTTAAGGCCCCTTCCAAACCTTTCTATGATTCTATGAAGAGATGTAAAGACTGCATCTCCACAAAGATCTGCATCCACAGCATTTATTTGTGCCAGCACCACTGGTAACCTGTCAAGCAGCATTTCTTCCTTCCTCCCACTGCCTAGAGGAGTTACAGAGAAAAAGGAACCCTTCTTAAAGGTGTACAATGACTGGACATGGGCAAGTGTGCACAACTTTCAACAAGGCAAATTTTGATTGGATTTGTTAAAGTAGGACCAGATAATCTTTTGAAGTCCCTTCTAACACAGGCTGTTCTATGATTCTCTTATTTCAATGCAGAAAAATTCTTCACAGTGAAGATGGTACTATAAAATCTCAGCTCTGCAATATTTTCAAAAGTTGGCTCACAAAACCCTAAGAAATCTGATGCTGCATTGAAATCCCTCCTGTTTTGAACAGGAAGTTGGACTAGACAAACTACAGTTTGTGGGAAGACTAAAAACAGTTTGGAAGAAAGAAATCAGTCTAATTAAAATCAATAGTGTCTTTTCTTAGTAAGATCATGCTTTTCTCTGTACAGGCAGTTCACTGTAGTTATGAGAAGTAAGAGAAAGAAAATGAGTAGGATGACACACAATCACACAAGGAAGCCAACAGTTCAGATCTATTTAAAAAAGAGCAAAGCATTCATCCTTTCACACACGTAGACAAAGGCACATCAAGCTTTACTCACCATTGGGCAACTGAAAAACTTGCATATAAAATTTATGACAGGTCCCCAGCTGTGGTTTGGTCAACAGTTGATCCATTGACATCACTAAGTCTCCCTGGGTCATTCGACTTACCCGGTCTAACACTTGCTGTAAAAATGGAAAGAACAGTAAGAATCCACAATGCAAAGAGGACACCAAGAGGCATCCTTATCTTGCTCTTAACCTAACACCACCATAAGCTACGAAACCTCTCAATGAGATGCAAACTCTCTGTTAAATCCAGTCCCATAAACCCAAATCCACAATATACAAGTAAATATTTGTGGTGAGATTGTACCCTGCCTAGAACTTCTCACTTGAGTAGATCCAGATACCTCCAGGAGGTGCAGTGCAGTCAGCATAATGCTGGCTCTGCATTTGATTGTCTGTACCCTGGCTCACAGGGACAGAGGCTCTCTGCCAATAGCTGAGGACCCACACGATTTGCTACAAATGGATATTGAAGTTAACTAGAACTAAACGAGGGTACAAGGACCCACCAAACAAGGACACAGCACAGAAGCTGTTAAGAGCTAAGGAAAAAGTAACTCTCCATATTTTCCTGTCTTACCTTCTTGGAAGAGAGCATTTGGTTAGAGAAGAAAATAAGACAACTCTTGGCTTTCTCCAGGGAGTTTGCTACAAGGAGCCATTAGAAACCTCCACAAGGCCGAGTCTAACTCTGATCAGAAATGCTCACCGGCTTGACATTGATGACCAGAGTGATACCATGCTCTAAGAGCATGTCCTGGGCAATTCTGGACACAGTCTTCTCAACAAGGACCAAATTGGGCTGGACATCAACTATCCGCTGTACGTAGTTCTTCAAGAACTCCCTTTCCTGCAGACAGGAACAAAGTATAACAGTGAATTACTGCAAACCCATCTGGAAAATAAACCCACTTTAATGCTTAAAATTACTTTTCCCTTCATTTACCTACTGTCCTTTCCTATAAAACAGGGAGAACAGCTATCCAGAAAACACCATCAGCAGTTCATTGTGAACATTTTCCCACCCCACAGCACAACACTAGTTTATCAGTAATATTTAATAAGTATTTAACAAAGAAAAGGTCTATGTACTTCAGTGTTTTCATATTTAAGGCAAATCCCTGCTCATAGGGGCAGGGCACCTGTTCCAAAGTGACATTTTCTGGTTCATCACTCCATTAGGTTGGTGGTTGTTCCATTTATTCAAGCAAATTTATTCAAACAAAGGCAAAATCCTGACAAAAAATAACATGGGTGTGACCTAACCCTCACCTACACTAACTTTTCAAATATTTCTTCACACACCTAAACCTTATCTAGCTCTAATACTGTATAAGGAACATACAGTTCAGAAGATCTCAATAAAAACAAGTTTTCTAAAATGCTGCAATTGTGAGAATCAAAAGCTCACTTGTTCTCAGGACACATAAGCTGAGGACCCTCAGTGCAAGGCTACAAGTTTGTACTGTATTTGCTGCAGCAGCTCTTAGTTAGCTTACTAGAAGAGGAAAGTTCTCTCTTTTCTATGCAATCTCACACATTCAACTCCACCCTACATGCTGAAAAAAACCGCACTGATCGTGATTTTTTTGGGGTTATTTTAACCAAGAACAAAAGCATACTCTCACCTGAAGTACTATAGGCTCTATGCAGGTAAACTTTGTTTCTTCTCGATAGAGGTACTCAATTGAGCATTTTAGCAGAAGAATTCTGGGATTTTTTAAGCAAGAATTCATCTAAAAAAGACACAAAAATAGTTAAAACAAAAATACAAATATCTGGAGAAGAAGAAGTATGCAAGAAAAAGAAACAGACTTCCCACGATCTGCCCCTGCTACCCCCACCTCCCTTTAGAGCATCTCAGCTATCCCCTGCTGGAGACACAACTACACATTCTTCCTTCTTCTGAAGTTGTTACACCCAATTGTTGGAATCTCACAGGTACTGTCCATAAGCAGACAATTCTAGAGAGGATTTCCAATCACTGCTAAGAGCCCCAAAGCCTTGATACACTTGATTCATGCATTGTCATTCACTTCTATCTTGTCCTCCTGCCTTAAAGGCCCATTTTACTATACTAAGTCAGAACCACAAATGCCTTTTTCTGGCTAAAAATTGGGGCAATTATTAGCTGCCTCATGCTGTAGTAGGGGTAAAAAGTATGTTTTTCTATACATGCATGAGGAAAGTTTCTCCCCCAGAATCTCTGGGCTAGAAAACAAAACAGCTTGGAAAAAAAATGCTTTAAAAGCCATTCTTATTTGGGAGCTCAAAGCAGAGAAAGGTAATAAATCTCCTAGATGGTGAGAGAAAAAAAAAAAAAAACAACAAAAAAAGCAAGTGAGAACACCCTTGTTTCCACAACATGCATTACAGTAAAATTAATCAAGATGCATTACCTTTTTGTGTGCAACATTCTTAGTGCAAACAAATCCATTCACCACCATGGAGTCAAATTTCTTTCCACCAGGGATCTAACAAAGCAAAGAACATTTTAGAACTGTTACACACTCCCACATCTTGTAGAGCAGTAAAGCTCATACATAGAATTCCATTCCTGTTGTAGGTGATGTACAAACTTCAGCTACACCCTCAATTATCATATGAAAGATCAGATAGAGTCATGCTGGACACCTAAGTCTTTCCCTTTAAAGCCTGGCAAACTTAGGACAACATTAAAAAAAACTACTGAGTTCTAGGATTTCTATACCCCTCCCAAGGGGTGCTTATTTGTTAAACCAGTATACTCCAGCACATGACAAGGGAACCTAATACTGACAGGCCATGAGGAGCAAATACCTTTGCACATGTCATTTCTATTAACAACAAACAAATTGTAAGGGAGGAAAACATATAAAATAAAGAAAGAAAACCAAAAAATCCTCTACCTACCAATTGAACACATCAAACAGTTGACTGGTGTGCCTGAAGTCACAGGCAATCCCAGGCATAATAACAGCATGAAACAGGTTTCTGAATAACATGTTTCAGAGGACATTCATATTACCAGCATGTGAAAATAGTAGACAGCTATGAAGAGCTTTCACCTTTGAACAACTGCTCTTTGAACCAGAGTTTTGGGAGAAGCAGGAACAAGCAGTGCTGCCTGAAGAGATGCCACAGAACTACCACCAGAATCAAAAGGTTGTCTTCAAATCTCATGTGGCTTTCAAACAAGAGTACTGCTGAGGTGAGCTTGGCCAAAGAAAACTAAGCTCAAATCTTCAGTCCTCAGTCACACTAACTCCTTGGATGTTATTTTCCCATCAGACTCTCAGAGGGAAGTTTGCATGCCAGAACTCCAGACTTACAGTTAAACAGTGTCAACACTAGGCCATCTGGCAGAACTGGATACACCACTCTATAACAATTAAGTTTTCCTCTTGAAGAAAGTCATCGTACTTGGCATGGGAGAAGGTTAATCCTCCGTAATGGATAGGTACAGGGAAACAGATTGCTGCACCATGTCCTGCAAGCTACTTATCCAGCATTTGGTGTATCTCCAATTCAAGCACAAAACAAGCAGAAACCAAAAAATGAACCAAGTCATTACAGAGGTGTTACTCTTTGCTACGTTCTGCAGCCTACAGCCTGAAAGATGAGGTCAGCCCCAGCACATCAAAGCACTTTTCACAGCATGCCAAGTTCAAGTTCCCTCTGTGCAACTTCTTCTAGAACTCCGCCTTTCCCAAAGGCCAAGCCAGCCGATTACAGTACTGAATATGCTGGGGGCAGTGGAAAGGGGACAATTCTCTTCAAACAAGGGGTACTGCTAACAGCTGCATCCTTTTGTTTCCCTACATCCACTGCTTGAAACTTACTTTTTTGATATGGACAAACTGGCGGATATCCATGTCATCATCCCTCTTCTTGACATCTGGCCGTACCGTTTGAACTACCTGGCAGACCACGGGTACAATAATATCCCTCCAGGACAGTGACAGAGACTCATTGTATAGAAGCTGCTGAAGCAGTGCCATCATGTGGTTGTGATTAGCAGACCTATAAAAAAGGCAAAATAAATAGATTTCTCATTTAAAAAATATAAAAAATACACTGCAGTGATTAGCTGAAGTCACATTTCTTAACATTTACAGTGCAGAAGTCCTCTGAAGGAACAGTTGCCTAGAATGTTCTACAGTCAGCTCCAGTCCTGTACTCAATATACAAGCATAACAAGATAAAAATATATATATATACTGTAAAAACGCTGCATTCTTAATGTAAATTAATTCCTTGTATTGCCTACTGTAGCTCAAGTCCCACTGAAAGTTGGTGGAATAGAGGGGCTTCAGAAATTGCTACTCCAGATATGCGAATTCCTTTTTCTACATGTTTCTTACAGCAGTCTTTCCATGGCTTGTTTCTCCCCATTCTCTTCTCTCAGCAGATCCAGATTGCTGTGGTGCCAGCCTAGGGGTGTGAATAAGAGTTCTTTGGACTTCTCCTCCACCCTCCTGTTGAATAACGACTCTGCAAGAGACAAACAAACCTTGTTTAATGCAAGTACATTCACAGTTGAATGCTTGTGTCTTTCTGAAAGGCTGCTTTGAAAAGGAAAGAATTTACTAAGACATCAGTCTAGGCCTCCTGAAATACTGAGTTTAAGGTAGATGTCATGGTCCTCATTTTGAGAGGGACTGACACTTTCAATCACTATATTGTGTAGTAACTCCTTAGATGTGTTCTCTGTTTTACAGTACCAAAATTAGAGGTTATTTCAGCACAGTCAATGCTTTGAAAGAGTTACTAGGTTATTTCCTGCATGGTTATTATGACATTATAGAGGCAAATTATAAACTTCCACATTGACATAATGGCTGACTATATTATAAGTCATTTATACTAGTAGTGTATAAATGCTCATCAAGCAAGTATGTAAATCTTCAGAGTTCCAGCTTAAAACTCCTCAGCGTTAAGCATCATCTCTAGAAAATATTAATCCGAGGAGGACTACTGAAGAAAAAGACTCCTAAAAAACAAGAATCAACTTCTTCCAGATGCTCCACACACAAAATTAGCTGTGTAGAAGATTAATAGAAGCTACATTGATTTCCCCCTTCCTTCTGCAAAAGCTCAGTTAAAATCTGAACACCAGTTTAATCCAAGACTTTATTTTTCAAGATACACAGACCTTGGCATTTCTCCTTTATTTCTTCCTCTTATGAGTGCATCCAAATCAATAGCATTAACTGGGAAGAAAAAAAGACTCAGAAATGCATCTGGCCATGATACTGGAAAGCATGTAGGTTTAAAAGCCGTAAATGAATGTAATGGCCTTTCATTTCATAAATAGTGATACTGGTGGTGATGACAAGAAACCCAGAAAGATTTAAGAGAAGAAGCTTTAAGGTACTCTGTAGAAGCAGTGCAATTAATTGTATGACATCTTCATTTGCTTACACAGGAAGTTAAAAATCAGTTATATAAATTTGTTGGTGGAGAAACTGTGAACAGACTTGCCACTTACACTTGTTTTTTTAAAAAAGGAAAAGCTTTTATTTGAGTCTTTTTGAATGCAGGAATGTAAGAAGTGAAAGAAATTTTAAGCTTGAAAGTGCATTCAGAAAAGTCAAAGTATAGTTTATACATCAGTTTTGCCACAAATAACTTCAGATTCACAGTCAAGTAAATATTTAGAAAGGGTCAGTGCTCTATTAGAGGAGCATTAAGGAACTTCTATCATTATATTAAAAAACACAACAGCAGCATTTGAAGTTTATCCTTACCTTTAATAAAAGCGTCACTTATAGAGAACATCTGCTGCCCTCCGTTTTCAGGATTCAAGTACTCTGAAAGAAGAGAGAAGAGGGATATAGGTGGAGACAAAAAAAAAAAAGACAGGTTACACTGGTGTGCCCATATAATTACAATGTACACACCCACACCAGAAGAAGCAGCATTACTCATCTAAGTGTTTAGTCACCAATTTAGCAACAGCTTGGTGAGTGGTTAAGACAAGAATATCCTCTCATTCTTGTTCTATCAAAAAATTCTGTGATGTCAAGAAAATAGTGCTTATTAATGAGAGGAAACAAAACAAAACGAAGTAGACGTGAGCAAAGACTGAACTAAGAGTGCACTTTTCTAACTGACACAGACCACCCTTTTCTAGGCCTGAATACAAATGTGTTAAGGTGTGATCAGACACCACGGAAATTGCCTCCTCACTCAGGTCTAAAAATGCAGTTTCAGAAACCATTTTGGTCACCCACTTCATTGAACCATCTCAGACTGAGGGAGAGACCTGCCATAAGATGTAAGAAAAAGAAGACAGCCTGCCTGTCAAGAGCTGTAAGTCTCAAGTCTAGAACAGTTCAAAGTGTTTTGAGGAATCCATGCTGACAGAGTGCCTCTGAGAAACAAAGCAGAGCAAGACACAGATCACTTGACATGTGGGAAATATAGTTAGAGCCTGGTGCTAATATTGACAAGGTTGTGGATTCAATCCCTGTATCGGCCATTCACTTAAGGAGTTGGATTTGATGGGTCCCTTCCAACTCAGAATATTCTGTGATATCTGTAAAACAGGATGAAGCTCCACCTACTACCCTCATTTAGCTTGCTAGATCTTGATTTTTCATGCTGACTGGGTACAAAACGCTTGTTTTCTCCAGAAGCCATTAGCTTGTTGTGCCTTTAGCTGGCTCCTTATACAAAAAGGGATTCTACAATGAGAAAATAAGAGCAGTAGCCCAACTGCTTATACAACACAACTACCTGAAGCCCAAAGCCAACCCTTTATCATCTTTCCTGACAATGCTCCAGACCCATCACAAACAGAACACAAAGCCAGGCTGCTTTCAGACACCAACAGAAAGCAACACAAAGCTGACAGGACATAAACAATCACAAAACTCTGAGCAGCAGCACTCAGGAGACCTCTTTCATGCCACCATTTTAAATATCTGAGCTTATTTGCTAATAGATACTCAACAGAGGATAAAGGTACCAAAGAGAAGTTACAAAGCCTCCTTTGTAGATTCCTGGTTATCTGAGATTCTTTTCATCTCTTGCTAAGTTTAATAGTTCAGCATTCCAATAAACTACTGCTTGATAAAAGCTGGCTCACCCTCAGTATTCATTCACTCACTGACTATCTGGAGAAAATCATGTCATGCTCTACCTACACAAGAGCATGTATACTAGCACCTCCATCCCTCTCCATCTTGCAACAGCCTCAGGGCATCAGTTCTTACTGTAAACACACTTAAATTAGGTCTGGCACAGACCCCCTGACTGATACAGCCAAAGCACAAGTTATCCCCAACTGAAATCAAACCTTACTTATGCTCTGGACAAAGAGTAACACCTCCAAGCCACTTCTAGATTTGTAATGATCTAGGTTCTTTCATTTAGATAATCTTTAAAGTCCCTTACAACCCAAATTATTCTATTGTTCTTTTCAATACAACTTCAGCTCCCATACCTTCCCTTCTGATTTGTTCCCAGGGGAAGTTTCTGATAAGGTAAGATACCCCTTCTTAGTCCAGACAGATAACACATCCATAAGCATGAGTCTGAGATGGTTTAGAGTAGCTAATGCACACTTTTTACCTCATATCATCCCTGCATGCATCATGCTCTACAAAATGAGGAAGGGGGATGGGGAAATGCTCCTGTAGCTTATTTTATAACCTGAAAATTCAGGTACCTTCTCAAAAGAAGAACCAAAAGGGCTCCAGGCAACAGCACACTAAACCTTGGCAAGCAATACTAAAAAAGTATCCAGCCATCTTCTCTTCCCCCTCCTAACTACTTCCAGCATCAAAAATTACCCAAAATACCTGCTATCATGATCAAGGATATCTGTTGGGAAAGACATTTATAAAATAGAATTTCACATATTGTTAACAGTATTTCCTCAAAAACAGCAAAAAAAACCCACATATAAAGTTTATCATGTAATCTCTTCCCCCAATTTAAATGGAGAAAATAATCTTACTTTGTTTCTTCTTCTGATACATACTATGTCTTTAGGCAGATGATACTATAAATGAGTCACTATTCTCAGCTAATTCCAAGTCACCCAAATTTCATGGAAACAAACCAGACATTAGTCAGCCCATAACACCACAAGAAGTTCTGCCAATAGGGTACATACAAACCACTCTGCTAAAACACAGCTGGTGGATACATCACCCACCCTTGCTTCAAAGCAGCTGACCTCTGTGACTCTGGGAAATTGCATATCCCTTAATTGTTTGAGAAACCCATGAACTGCCTAGATCAAGGCTGACCTGAACTTCTAGCACTTTGCTGTTTTCTATAGTCACTCTTCCCCACAATGAAATTACTGTAATTTACACAGTCCTAAGGAAACTAAATTACAAACTAAAAAAGGAAGGTGATATCTTCAGTTTCATTTCATTATTTCAAAGAAAGTCAAGTCACTGTCACCCATCTAAGGACTAGAGACAACTCCAACACAATTAAGCTAAATAAGTGTGTCCATAACAGACACAGGGAAATTACTGATGCTGACAGTGGCAAACACCTCATGTCACTGATTAACTACAGAACTCTGTTCTTAAAATAACCACCTATTTTAAACAAATGCTTAAACATCCCTTTTTGGCTGTCTAATAATTGTGACAGTCTAGCATCTTAGATGGTATATTTTCTTGAATATAGCCAGGATAATCAGAAAAACAAGGTGAAGTATCTTAATATTAACTTCAATATGTAAAACCTCTGGCTTTAATATTTACAGAATTAATTTTTAGAAGTCATGCATTTCACTAGCCTAGGCACTGCAGCATTCACTGTAGGGTTTTGTCCCTTCTCACTACCCAAAAAGTTTCAGTCTGTCTATTGCCAAGAAGTGTTTCTTGCTATTCAGGATATTGTCACTCATTTTGACTTGTCGTGCCTTGGTTAGGTCTTTTCCCTAGAGATTCTCTCTCATGCCAGGAATTATAAACACAAAAAAATATAAAAGAGGTATGGTAACTTCTCTGTATTTTCAGATATAGATTTTTCAAAAATCTACAGGATACCTACCTATCCATGGCGTACTTCCATGACACACTTCCACCCTATCCCAGTTCTTGGCCTGTTACTGGTACTATTCCCTCAAGGAAAATCCATTGTCTTGGAAGAAATTTTTACCAGTTTTCTACTATCAATTACACTCCTACAGAATAACCTGGTTAAGAGACCATATGTTTCAGGAACATATATCAAATACCAGCAGAGATTCACCAAAGATACCAGAGTGCTGCCAGCATACATAATTCCAAGGCAGAAGTCTTTCTCCTTTCAGTCCCCTCACCACTTGCCTTTTCTGCTGATCTCTCAGCTCTCCACCATCAAAAACCTTCTCACAGGAACTCACAAGAGTTCTGGCTCTGAGTAGCCTTGATTTCCTCAACAGTTTCCAAGAGAGAGGCTTTCTTACATTTCCCCTTCATAATGTACTGCTCCTTGTAAAAGTATGAAATGTATGTATGAAACCAGACAAACACCCTACAAATCCTTTAACACCTGGCAGAGCCAAACTGACTACTACCCGCTTTACTGCCATCACACACTGGTAAAGCTAAACCTGCTACAGCTGGAAATTCATCCGATACTGCAGCACACCTGGGCCTGTTTCAAACTCACTCAATCCAGCACCCCTCCCTCCTAAAAGGAATTCATTGGTCTATCTCCCTCTCCCCAGCTGTCCTTCCCTGTAGATGCATTAGCTTTTCATTTGATAAGGGCATCAGCTGGAAACAAATTGAAAGGAACCAATAATGAGCTGGTGTCAGTAGTGCTGACAATCCATTCCCAATTTTGGATCAACTCAAACTTTTGACATTAACTTGAACTTTTGAAACTCTTCTGCTTCTCTCTTTGGGGGACAATAAGGAATTAAATTTCTTTCCTTCTAGGCATATTTTTAGCAAACAACAAAAGGTGACTACAGTAGCCATCCATAAATGTCCCCTCTAATTTGTCTCATTCTGCCCCACATGTCTAGCAAACTTGAAAAGCCAACTGTGACCACTTTTCCTCCCTGTCTTCAGAGACCATTTCAGTTCCAGAATATGCAATCTGTATGCAAACTTAAGGATGCTGTTCCATTCTGATTCATAGCCACACAAGAGACCTGCTAGACTTCATAGAAGAATGAATTAATTAGAAGTACAAAATATTTAACACTGAATCATCTTTTAAAGTCAGAAACACTGTAAGGGTGGGGTGATACTTAAGAAACTACTTAGAAGCCATCAAAGATCCAAGTCTACAAAGCTGAGGTAACCTTATGTAAGGAAGCAGAGCAAAGACATCAACTACTACCCAACATGTAAAGCAACTAAAATATACTAGACCCAAGACAGTGGCAAGCCCCAGTTTCAGACAGCCCTTGCATCATTTAGAGAATGCAGTTGTCAACAAGTAGGCACATTATTTCTTCCATAAGGATGTTGCTTATAGCGTCTTTCAATTTAGTACTTCTTTAGGGGAAAATCCTTTCAAAAGCAGTCTTCAACACTGAGTATTTGATTTCTTCCTACTTAAGTGGATGATCTCTTTTGAAGAAATACTATGTATATGGATTAAGTTAGGCCTTATTGTTCAGCAGTAAGATTCTTCTGTAAAATGTAAGCTTATTAAGGTACAATTTTAAGTCAGCACAGAACTCTTCCAAGTTAATCTTGTTCTTTTGTTCTCTGGGGTTATATTTCTTGCTTGCCTTTTTAAGTTCCATCTCCAATTGTAGAGTCACATATCAACCTGGTTTATGTGTGGCTTATTTTTCCACCCCAGTTAGCCAGAACACATATGTGGATCTGTCTATTATGAATGGGCAAGAGACTGCTTCAATGGCAAAGAGAAAGTCACAGGGGAAGTTACACACTCTGCAGAGAAGGCATTTCAACAGGTCTATTGAGCCTCCTCAGAGGTGAGCACATCGAAACTGCAAGCAAGTGCCAGTTAAAGATGACATTTTCCCCTCTGTAAGACAGCTACATAAGCAGTGTCCAAATAAGTCAGTGATATTAGGGCCAGCTCTCCATCATGTGCAACTCCAGCTGGTGACTACCTCGTACCTTTTTGGTCGGCAGGGTGAGGGGGCACATGTGGGTACTTGGAGTGCTTCTTGATATGGAAGTTCACGTTGTCCAGCTCCACGTTCAGGCTGATGGAGGCGGCCGAATCACTGTCCATTGTGGACTGGAAGCTGCTGACTGAAGTGCGCTTGCTAGGGCTGGCGGAGTCTTTTAGTGTTGGGTGAGGGGGAAGATACAGGGAGGAGAAGGGTTCAAATGGGTATTATGAGGGTACCAGAGAGGAGAAAAATTGTCTTTAATACATAAAGACCAGTGTGCAATAATACAGGAATACAGCATTTTCATAGTTCTAATCTTGTCTTCATGTGGGCATGCTGACATACTGGACATTCTTTATACTTGGACTATAGAGCCCAAGTCAAGGAGAAGTCTGCCTGAGAAACAGAAGGCAGCAATTTACATGCAAGTATGAAGCTTAACCAGTTCCACTAAATTCAAAATACTGTATCCATTGTGAGGAAGTGGAAGACTAGACAGGCTGTAGCTTTCTTAGATCCTTACGGCCCCTAGCGCACACACAGAAACACACACAAATAAAGCAAGACATGGTAAACTACTAAGTCCTGAAGGACTGGGGACAACAGGAGAGAAGGCAGAGCGAGGCAAAGACTCAGGTGAAACTTACTGGCTGAGTTGTCTTCCCCTTCATCAGCAATTTGCTCTGTGTCACTGTCATCAAACTTGATGTCTTTGAACCAGGATGGTTCAGAGTGGCCCTCTACGGAGTTCACAGAGTCACTGTCTGGAGATGGGGTTTCTGAGAACTCTGTGCTCTAGAAGACAAGGAAGGGAAAAAAGTTATTAAAATGCACCTCTGCTGAAATATTAAGCAGCCTTCCACAAATCCAGGTCAGGCATTTTAAAAATCAGAGGGAGGACAGTCTAAGTGAGCTGAGCCATGTTAGTCATAGAGTAAACCCCTTTAGTATGAAGTAGGAACATTTAGGGACAAAAAACAAGTACTTCTTTACAATTCCCAGATACTTGGTCTCTGCCCACACTGTGCTTCTAAACAAATTATGACTAAGTGGCACTAAAGGACAAGTTTATTATACTGCACATTTTCTATCATCACATCCAGTTAATCAGCTTTGAAAACTTGCTGTGTCCAGCCAAGGAGGGTAACAGCCTTATCCTTTGCCCAGAAAGCAACACACACAGCTCTTGGTGGAGCCTTATTCTAAGTTACTGGAGGAATTCTTTAACCAACCAATGTAGCCCCAAGAGTTTCAATCCAAGATGGGCTCTAGCTGGGCCTACTGTGTCAAAGCAAAGACCAGCCAGGTTGCCAGAGAACCTGGAGACTACCTAGGTAATTTCCATCAGCCTTACTGATGCCTCCAAGTACCTCAAAATAAAGTTATCATTATCATGCCTTTGGCTGCATCGAGTGCAGCAATCAATTGAGTCAACAACACCATTTCTCCAGATGCTTGTCCAGAAGAATTGAGATCAGACAGTGCTTCCAGCTGATGAAAGCAAGAATTGATTTTAAACATATAAACACCTTACAAATAGGGATGCATAAAGAATAGCTAGTTAAGGGCAAGCTTTTAACAGGACACTGAGACAGCTGACTAGCTATCAGATGAACTGCAGAGCAATCTCAAGGGAAGCCATATGACTGAAATATGGATGTGGACTGCGTCCATATGACTGAAATGCATGAGGAAGACAAATGCTATCGGCTGCAAGCTTTCTGTCTGAAGCCAATGGGACAGCTAAGCTATTCTTCCTTGTAAGAAGCTGAAGAACATGAAAGGCTCTTAACTGAATGCTTTCAGTTAATTTCAGAGATATCTTGCTCAAGCTAAAAAACTCAATACAATCTCTCAGGCCAGTGACTGCTCTTACCCCTCAGCAAGTTTGATTCCAGTGAAGTGCAATAGGACAGAATCTCTGGTCACTAGTTCCTGCCTCCCCTCAAGTAAACTAGTCCTGTTTGGGAGTCATGAAAAAGACCCCATCCCAAACTTGGATCATGTGGCTAAGGTACTGAATTACTTATTACTGCATCACTGGAGATCAGAAGAAAGTTACCAATACAATAGAACTAAAACATCCATTTGGAATTTTTTTAAGGAATTTTGAAACAGAAAATCACCATTGTGTCTCTGTTACCAGTAAGTGCACGCAGATTCTAAGTTCTGCACATAACATAGCTGCCACAAGCACAGACTGTGCCATCTTGAGCCCTCTGTGGAAGATGTCCACCATGAGAGGCCTTGCTCTGAAGACCCTTTTCTTCACTCTAGGCAGCACCACATGTAACAAGTCACTCTTCACAGAGGACAGCCCCAAAGTTTTCTGGGCAAATGAAACTCCCCAGACTTCAAACTACTAAGGAAAAAGGCCTAGGTCCCTATTTTCTGTACAGGAGACCTGATTCAGAAAACATACTGCAGCTGTTGAGAACAGGATTAGAAAAGATTCTAGTCAACAACCAAAACTAAGAAGAACCGTATCTTTCAGCTTTCCCACTCCTTTTACCTGCAACGGTCTGTAGAGAGCATATTCATCTCTGAAGAGCTGATCATGATGACTGACACATTCCAGCCAACGTCCATCAACCAATGCTTGTCCTATTGCAATGGCCTGGACCCTGGAAGTGTAAGAATAGAGATGGTTTTCTACGTTTTGCTCTAAACACATATCATTTATGATACAAGCCCACTATAAAAGGGAAGAGTCATTTGCTATGCATTATTTGACCTGTCAGCATTCCATTCTCATGCTTAAACAGACACTATTTACAATACTGGGGAGAGGCAGCACAGTGTACTAATTCATGCATGGAGCTAAATAAAGAGACTGCCATTACTCTGAACTCAGCTGAGGTGTCCAACATATGATTAAGACATGTTGTCTGTGCTCCTCCAATATTGTTAACTTGCATTATGTATACTGATCATCTCTGAGGGAGGACTGTTGCTCTATACTTAAGAACTACCTCAGTCTTATCCCATTTCCACATAATTAAATACACAGGATTGTTTATATTCACCTACATGGTTAAGAGCCTGCCAGCTCCACTGAAAATTTAGCTATCAAACATGATTAGTGATCTCTTATCTCAGAGGCAAACTTGCTCTTTGGAGTACCGGTGAACACTTTTGGACAGTTTTTGTAACATACAATACACACTGTTCTCCAAGTGAGCGATACTTGTCCCAGAAGCTATGCCCCATACTGGTTTCCAAACCAGACAGCCTCCTGTGTTTTTTTTGGGGCACATGAAGTCAGAATGCAACCTGCTCTGCTAGGCAGTAAAGGGGAATTTGAATTTTTTCTCTTATCTCCCTACAAAGAGGCCTGTATCTGCAGTCTAAGGTACCCTTTATCAGCTCAAACTCACAACCTCCTTTCACAGAGATGGAGGACACCTGTTGTCCTAAATCATCAGGGTTACCTTGTGGTTATGTGCCCATTTCTCATGAGCCAGTTGACCAGCTCTTTTCCCACAATACAGTTGGGATGTGTCCGCAGCCAGTAGCGATGGTCTTGAAATTCCATACCACTGTTATGATGGCAGATTTTCTTCCACAGATCTTTCAGCTGGACCGAGTCCTGGACAGGGAGATGTGCAAGTTAATTACCAGTCTAATCTCAGCACTGGTTCCAAGGGCATCAACCCAGGCCTTCAGATCACCTTCTACATCAAAAGTCCTCCATAAATAGGCACAGAATCTAAGCCATTCTGCAAACAGATATAAAATCAGCTCCTTATTACCTTCCATTTATATCCAGTGTGAGAACAATTAAAAAAACAAAGTGGTACCCTTAGAGATAAGGGGGTTTTGATGAGGAAACATTTTATGCTGCCTGCAAAACACTTATGCCCTCACTACTGCCCTCTTGCACCCTATTCTTAAATTCAGGGGGTGTATGCAAACACAGAGGACATCATCCTTGGCAAGAAGGTTTTTCTATATTATCTGTGCTCAACCCAGGCATTATGAACATATTAGTCCAATATCAAGACCAGATATAAAGCAAGTACTTAACATAGCAATGTGTTAAGGATACTATCTCTCATTGAGAATCTGGTTTTTTATTGTCCATTATGAAGCTTTTTTAGGCAGTATTAGCTTTGGGCACTAAGAAAAAAACTTGTGTATTCCTCCCAACTCAATTAACCATTTTTGAATCTGTGGATCTCTTCCCTTCTCTACTTGAAACCTTCAGTCTATAACTAGAACTTATTTTGGAGCCTGCTAAACATGTGTGTCAACTCTTCTGGCTGTGCTCCATCCAAACTGAGCTGTTCTCTCTGCATCTAGCTGCTTTTGCCTTACCATATGTGCCCTCACTTAGCACAGCACAAGCCATTATTACGGGTAGAAACTGGGATCTGGGATTATTTTGACCAAGCAGCACACCACCCCAAAGTGTGGACAAGAGACGCTGCAGCTCACTTTCCCAAATACCTCGTCTGTTCTATTTTTGTGTAACAGAACTTTACTTAAATTATAACTGGTTTCAGCTTTCCAATCAACTGTCAGACCCACATTATTGCACTTTCCAAAGGGTGTCCTGAGGCCCAGGAGTTATGCTTCGCTTTTATTACTGGACTGGCTTTCTGCTTTCAGTTCCAGCAGTGGCTGTCCTGGGTATTACCCCAGAGCCAGTGCCAGCAGTACCCCTTCCACACCTGGTACAGAGTCAAATGGGTCAGTACCAGAACATTGATAGGATCACACAATTTGATGCAACTGGAGTCTCCATAGTTCAGATGTCGTGAACTGATGAATACAGTAAACTGAAGAAATTGGCAGAATAAAGCAAATCCTTCCAACTCAAGGATTTTGACCTCTAGTTCACTGGAGCATGTGCTTATCCCAGAGTATGTACAACCTCCTCTACCTTTATTTCATGAGCAAAGTTCATTAGTCTTCTGAATGGACTAGGTCAGGCTTTAAATTAACTCCTGATACAGGGTCAACTCCACACAGTAAGGGTAATAAACAAACAGTAGGAATGAAAATCCTTCATTAATTGACACTGTCTTCTGCTCTTACATGAACAAAATAGTACCAGTCCTCCTTTCCCTCAAGAAAGAAAATGGACAAAAGATTAAACAATGTGAAGCCAAAGAGCACCAGGACTTGAATGTGTTGCTTCAAGTTGCATTCACAGAGGACTGAATTTCCTTTTTTCCATCCTGCATGAAGCAGGGTGATATAAAGACATGCCTTAAACATGTTTCTCCCTCAGGTGTTATCCATTTACAGAGCAACTCAGAAAGGAGTTCTGTAACTAAAGAGCAGTTAGTGTTTCTACACCCTCAGGCACATTTGAATGCATACAGCAGGCAGAACCTGGTAACACAGAATGAGCCTGATTTTAAAGTAACAATGGGGTGCAATCTTGAATCTTTTAATGTGTGAAAAACACTGCCTTCCCTTCTCTGCAACTTCTTTGCCTTATTTATTGGAAGCACTCCCCTTTCCTCCTCTCAAAGGAACTTAACAGTTTTTTACTGTTTAGAAATATATACAGTAGCTGCAACATACAAGATTGCCTCCGGGGGCTAAGGGATAATAGGACTACACAGAACTGCCGCACATTGACTTTTGTTTTAAAAGGAAATCATTACATCATTACAATCTTCTACAGAATCTTTCACTTATTCTGCAAACAAATAGAGGGGCCAAGTTATGTTTTGGCCCAATAAGCTATAAGGGCTTTAATTTATTCATCATGCTGGAACTGTTTCAAAGCAGCCATTTAAAGCTCCTGATTATGTGGCCTATGAAAGAGAAAATCTCAACTTAAAGAAATACAAAAACAGGTCAATGCATTACAGCTGCAACCACAACAGGTTTAACTCAAAGAGCCACCATACACCAACTCTGCACTTAGCAAGCCTAAAACTGTAAACATTTGTATGCAAAAACCCCATGAAACTATGACTTATTTCAGGAAGACAGTCAAGTCCAAAGCAGCATCAATATTCTCCACCTCTGCTCCCCCTGGAGAAGAGGTCCAGGTACGAGTGCTTACAGAAAAGCCTTAAAAGGCAGCAAAATACTCCTGCTGCATGACACAAGGAAGACAAACTTCACTGTCTTCACAGTGTAAGGCAAAGAGAAGAGTGAAAGGTACCAGAAGGATTTTGCGCTCATCCTCGCTGGTCTCTGCCTTCATATGAGTGCGAGTGGCCTGGGGGCTGACTGACGTCTCGTAGGCAGGCACCATGGGTGACCCTGACCGATCCAGAGACAGGTTAGTGATGCTGGCTGACCTGCAGGGGAACAGAGAACAATTGAAGTGTAAGTATTCATCGTGTGGTGCTTCACCAGAGCAAGCCTTTATCTTACAGCATAATAAAAACCAGCTCAAACCTGGGACACTGTTTACTCTTGTCAGTACAGACTGCTGAAGGCTTTCTCCCTTGTCAAAGCAGAAGAAAGGCTCCCTAGGAAACAAGTGTATTGCTTTGGAACTGCTAAGGTAAGCATAAACTTCTGTAAAGATCTTGTGTGAAGCAGTTGGAACTAAGTTTAGGCACACCAATTCATACATGTCTGTATTTAAATAGACTGGGGATGGGATGCTGGGTAATTAGAAGCTCCAGCAGTTTGGAGACAAGACAAATGTCAGCAAGGATGGCCAACACCCAGATCCCCATAACAGAACACTGAGATTTCCTCCTCTCATTGTCCCATGGAAAATTCCTTGTCCTCAGCTCTCAAATACATGGCTGAAAGCTTGCATAGTCTGAAGTTTGAGCACTTGCTCCCCAGAGTTGTTAAACCATTTTCTGAAGCTGGAGGTCACTGTAGCTGGCAATCCTCCTTGTACAGGGATACAGAGCATCCCCTTATCTCAGCCCAGCTGTTAGGAAATCTTGGCTGTGCCCTCCAGCACATACACACCGTTTTGCAATTATCATTGCAAAGTTTCAAATGCAAATACAAGTTCCACATATCTGCTCCATTAACCCACAACTAGACCTGAGACTCTGAATAACCAGAACGCAACTTCTCATCACATAGCAGTAATTGCAGTAATGTATCAGTGCTAAAGCACTCTAAGGAGTGAGGATGGAAAACATTTCTGCATGTATCAACAGGGAAACCCAAAATGCAGGTGCTGAACTGACTGAAGAGGTTTGCACCAATCTCATGAGAACAGTTGCCAGCCTCTAGCCATTGAAATGAAACTTTGATAACTTCAGAGAGCTTGATAACTGGCTAACAGACATATTATAATTATTCCCAGAAATTGTCCATGGATGATGTGGCACAGCCCAGGCATGAAAAAGCAATGCCACCCTATTTCAGTTTTTATACTGCAGCTAACAGAAAGCATCCTAATGCGCAAGGTGAGGCTGACATGAAAGTCACTCCTCCCAGTTGTTTTGCAACAGCTACTTTAATTGTGCTGCATACCTGTAAGCAGCAGGGATTTTTTTGCTTGGATGTAATCAAGTTAGAACAGTGAGATTTCACATCTCTGTCTTTATTATCAACAATTATATCTGGGCCTTTATGATACATATCTTTTTAAAAAACAGAGGGAGATCTTGCAATGAAAATGCTTATTCTTTAGAAGGATCTGCAAGTGAGCAGTTTGAACCCCGCTTGCAACATTGGATTGTACAGCTGGGGTTCTCCCCCCTCATAAAAACCAAGACTGAGAACACATTTCCCACCCAAAGGGGAAAACAAATAGCAATATGTAACTTCTTTTACCTGCATCTAAATGCACTCAACCTGCATCTTTTCTGCTTCATCCCCCCTAGAAAGAGGAATATTCAAGCTTCTCTCAAAGAAATGGCTACAGCTGCTTTGAGAAGATCTAAAGGCTAACATTGCTTAACCCAAAGACAACAGCTTGTTTTCCAAGGGTTCAGAATTTTTAACAGAGGTATATTATACCTCATCATTACATGTATCCAAACAAACAAGTACTTTTGGTGAGACCATGAACAGCCAGAGAGCTAAAATTTAACTTGAATAAGCAATCTGGGCCTGCCAGATCAAGATTAGAACTATCCTACTACTGCATGTTTGAGCAAACAGCAAAAGCATTTTAAAACAGAGGTATACTCAAACAGGAAGCACGAGACCATCCCCAAGGTTTCAGACATTTATTGACGTCACAGCAGTAATTTAGCATTGAACTTTTAATTCTGGACTCCTTGCCATGTTTGCCCAGGATTGATTTTTGGTACTCATTTATTCACCAGTACTTTACTCCACAAGGTGAGATCTTTGGGTCTCAGGCGTACAGTCAGTGTGCATCTCCTCCTAACCATCCCCATCACCCAGAAAATAAAGGCTCCAAGCAGTCCAGTCTTCAAAAGGCTCACCCAGCATCCTTCTCAGCTGAGCTCCCTTGTCTTCACTGGTCCTTCCAGATCCCTTCAAACTGCTAAACATTCTGTCTTCCTCTAACACCAATGCAACGAAATCTCTGAGTGTCCCCTGATTACAATTTTGAAATCTGGATTATTTTTGCTCTGTTCCTCACCTCCCTGCCTTACCTTCATTTCCTTAATTTAACCATAAGGGAAGCAATAATCACCATAGTAGAAACACTGTGAAATGGGAGCTACTTGTACTTCTAAAACTAGCCTATTTAGTGGGATTAAGCTCAAGTACTCACAAATTATACTAAAGCTCTCATGAACACTTTCAAGTTCATCCCAGCACTCTTGCATAAAGATCTATGAAGGGATTTTAGCCTGAGGAAGCCTGGTAATTTAAACAAGATTATCATTAATGAAGAGCAAAGGAATCAAATGGGGACACACACAAACAAATGAACAAAAACTACACCTCTGCTCCCTGAATCTTTTTGTCTCCCATCACCAAGTACGTGTTACTCCCTTTTCTTCAGGTTTCTCAGAACTGTACTTTTCTTAGCCACTTCTTCCCCCTCCTGTCCTCTTCACTACCACTTCTGCTTGACCAAGTCAGCAGTAAACTACAGGCCCTCAAAAGTACTACATTTGTTACCAGGAATACATATACAAATGGTTCTTCCTTACCACTCTATGGGCAGTGAGATGTCCCATTTTAGACATGAAACAGCACTTTCAGTAAAAACAAGCCTGAAAACACAGGCCTTACAGCAACAAGTGTGCTAGGGGTGCATCCAGAACAGAAAATATTCAGAAATTATTAGTTTACCTGTTTCTAGCTGGTGACTTCCCTGCATCCTCCTGGACAGACCCAAGGCGTGCAGACAATGTGGTAGTTGCAGAGTCTGGGTGAATCAAACTGCAGGGAAAGGAGCATGATAGAGATGTTTGAGATAATTGTGACATCCAGTGTGTCAGAACAGCTGTAATTAAAATACAGTTAATTGTCACATTACCTCTCCCTCACACCCATGATCATTAAATTAACAAGGGAACAGGGAGAGCTTTCCCCATCTGTAGGCCAAAGGTATCTGGAAGACAGTGCTCCTGTCTTCTTCCAAACTAAACTCTTGAACAATAAAGACTATTCCTACTTCTCATATTATCCTACTTTCCCTATTTCCCTTTCTTACACATCTTCCTTTCCTACAGGCTGCTATTAGATGCTTTGGCAGTAGACACATTGTCCTCATCTCCCCAGCATACCATCTCTGCAATCCAAGCAATGCTATCCATAGCTACTGCTAGACAGCTTTTGCCAAGATAGCCTGACAACCTTCTATAATTGTTTAACCTGAAACTGATCACCTTTGCCCTCCTTCTGTTTCCACCCCAGGAGGAAGGACAGCAGATATTCGAACACCATCAACAGAAATTCCTGTGAGCAAAACTGTATCAGATCTAAGGCACTACAGTCCAACTGATACAGCCACCCTGCTGTGCTCTCTACCATAATAAATGCTCCTAGCAGGATACATGCTCTTCATGAGAAACTGTAAGCAATGCAGCTTCACTGAGTAGCTGTACTTATCCAGAGTACGCCTCTCCTTAAAGGACATGGCCCTTCAAATGAGTTAAAGCAGGACCTCTGTGCTCCGGCTGTTTGAAGAGTGACATCTGACAAGGACATGCAGCATCAGTGTCCCTAGCAGCTTTTCTTGCTGCTTTGCAGCATCTTATCTCAGATAGATTATTTTGGAAAGAGACAACTCCCAAGTATTTTTTTGAAACCAACTACTTCTCACACAGAAGCCACTATTAGAACACAACCTCCGCTTCATTATGAAGTTGTGAGTTGCCAGTTCCCACTGTGGCACCATTTCAGTTCAGTATCTTGAGTTTAAATCTCTTAAATTCAATCAGGAACTTACCAAACAGGATTTAAGAAAAGCACTGTAACCCACTGCAAAGTGCAACAAGCACTGACGAAAATGTTAATCCTGCTAAAGCAACAATAAACCACCTAATCCCAAATCTCTTCCTCTCACATATAAGAGACCCACATTTATTCAGTGTCTCCCAAAAAGACTATATTCTATTATAGAGTTATGAACCTTTCAACAATAGGAATTATTTTGAGTGCTACAAGCTGCACCAAATAAAGATATAAATTCTTTCTTTACATGTTCATGTCTACAGGCTGTTGAATTGTTGTTATAAAGGTACAAATAACACTTTCAAACAATTCCTTTAGTATTTTGTACATTTGAAAAGAACATTCTGAGAACACCTACTTATTCCCCAATTCAAAATTTGGTAGTATTTATCCCATGCTTTGTTAGATTACTACCATTTTAAATGACCCTAACATTAAACCAGAAGTACTTTCTTTTATTTAGGCCTAAAGCTGATAATTTAAATGCTTCCAGATAGGAGCAACATACTCTGAAAAGCAACAAGCAAATCAAGAGTCAGGGCATTTTCTGAAGACAGAAAATGATTTGATGGGTTTTTTTAAATACTATCAGGAGAGATCTGCTATAGGACACATGTCACTAGCACTACCACTCAGTTAAACAAAGGTTCTGACTCAAGACTGCCTCAATAGTTTCACATCTGCCTGATCTTCTGTTTTAGGGAAATGAGCACCAATACCACACCTGATTATTTCTTCTTTCCCACAACATTAAATTAAATCAAGGTATTCCAAAAATAACTTGCACCGCACTTGAGAAGTACAGTGTTCTTTTATTCATGGTCCAAAAATAAAGATCCCCTCCTTTAAGAGCAACAGGAATAAATACACTTTGGAAGGATATTAGAAAACCTTGAAAACTGTCCTTTCAGTCCCACTTCATCTGAAACAGGTGGTTACTTCCATCACTTCTCTTTTACCTACACAGAGAAGCATTTCTTACATCCTCTTGCCCAATTCAAAACCTGACAGATAAAGCACCAGTGTTACATTGATTGCCTCTCAATACATGGGTGGTTAGAATTTGATTTTGGTTCTGTCTTTTTAAACTCTGAAGACAAAAGCCTGCTCTGTCACTGGTACAGAATCACTGACTCGGTACATTAAAGGAAGAACTGCAAATAATTTGAAACTTCACAAGAAATGTTTCCGCATTTCAGCGTGAAGAGAAGAATACTACAAGCAAACACAGGATTAGGTTCTTTTTACAGGAGTTGGAATCTAAGTTTCCTAGGTGGAAACCACCAGTTTTTGTCTAGGTAGCTCTAAGCCTGAAAACAGTTGAGATTCTGGAGCTCAGCATGAAGCCATTGACTTTACCTTTGCCAGGTCAGATCCTCCTCCAGGAAGATGTTGCGGCTGGCTTTGCGGCTCCCAACCGGTGTGCGTGGCTCGCCAGGATCCAGCACAGACACAGAACAAGCAGAATCTGACAGGGCATTTAAGTCCTCTCCAATGGAGTTACTGTCTGTGGAGTGTGCATAGCTTAAGGCTATTTTACGGCAGTAAGTGCAGGCTCGGAGATCCCCTACAGAAAAGGGAACCAGAGACTGTAAGCAACAGGAACAAATAATACTCTATTCCTACTGGATCAGAGGTGTATAGTGGTGGAAACAGAAGGATTTGCTGTTTCAAAACCTCTTTGCAAGTCTAATTCTCATACTCTCTGAAAGGGCAAAACCCTGGATAATTACACACTCGGGGAATTTTTCCAAGGCAAATGATGCCTAACATAAGATCAGTGAAAGAGGAGAGAAGAGAGAGAAAAGAGGAAGAGAGAGGGAGAGAGGGAGAACACACATGTCCACTGAAATGATAGAACAATAGCCAGTCAGATATGAAACACCAGCTGATGTCTAGAATTTGGTAATTGGCATTCAAAAGACTCCCCTCACCCTCAATTCAAACATGTGGCTCATACTTTAAAACTACTGTTAGTAAAAGCAGATTTTACTTGAGGATACTTTTTTTGTACTGCACACCCTTGTTTAATAGTGGCCATATTTGTTTCAGTAAAAATTAGCAGGCATGGCATAATCCACCATCTTTCATAGAGAAACTGGTAGAATTAGGTCTTATGATTCTTTTTCCTTATTTTTAAGCCCACTATAGAGATGTACAGCATTTTCTAGAAGATGCCAGTAACCTAAACCGAGGTGAGCACACAGACTGTTCTGTTTCTCAGTGAATAAACCATACCTGTGTAGCCCATGAATTTTCCAGGGATTTCCTGATTGCAGCATCGACTACAAAAGATCTGCCCACAAAGTCGACAGTGGTGCCTCCTCCGGAAGGTGGTGAATTTCTCACTACAGTCATAACATTCTTTGCACTGGCTGTCAGGCATCCAGTACTGCTTCAAGTCACTGTCCTACAAGGGAAGACAGCAGATAAAAGCTTCTTCTTCTGTAAATATGAAAGCATGTTTAGTTTCATGACTCCTTGTAGACTGTGCTCAAGGAAAAGAAAATTTCATATATTCACATATCTGTGCACATGTTTACACATTCTTGCATAAAAGCACACAAAGGATTTTTCATGTGGTTTTACAGGAAGGCAGAAGGATGAAAGTTCTTAACTAAAAGACCAAATCCAGTGGGACATTGTTTCCTTTATCCAAGATGTAATCTAAGCAGAATAAAAGTATCATACAATGCAGATAAGTCAAAAAGAAACAAATATATGAAACAGTGACTGCTCTCCCCTCTCATTTGCCCCCAGCACATGAAAGGTTATCAACCAGCTGTTTAAAAATTAAAAGGAAAAAAATCCACCAAATACTAGTTGAAGCTGTTACCTAGGAGTAAATTAAGTTATCAGAAATTATCACTGCACGAAGATCATTTCAACAGCTAATATTGGGATATGTTTTGAAAGAACTATAGATAAACGTAAAAAGTTTTATTATTTGATTGAATTCTTCGACACTTCAGTAAAGAGTTGTAGAAGCCTGTCCCAGATGTTGTTTCAAAACTCCAGGTTAACTGCTATGTGAAGAAAACTGAAATTCACATTCAGTAGATAAAAATGTATATTAATTTACAGCATCAGTATAGCCACAGGAAAAAACAACATCTTAAAAACAGAGAGTTAAAACTTCCATTTGGTGTTGAAGCTACAGAGCAAGACAAACTCTCAATTGTGATTCTGAGCACACCAGCTGCAACTGCCATGGATGGAGACAACTACTTATGGTCACATGACAGCCTTGGCTGTGCAACTCTCTTTGCTAGAGTTCAGTTCTGGCAAAAAGCCTTTTCAGAAGGACTGAATACTCCAGGTTTTTCTTAGGAAGAGAAACTGCTGCAAGTATTTTCTCAAAACAATCAGAGAGGAGAATAATCACACAAAATAAAGGTGATCTATGCTCTCTCTTCACATAATCAAAAAAAAAACAAAAAAAACCCTTGGTTTTTATTTTAAATTGGGATTTATTTTTGGAAATTCACAAAGTAAAGTTTACCATAGCTGCTAGATCAATTTTGAGACCAAAGCAGTTATGATCAACAAGTTAACATTTTCATGCTGTCCCCAGCAAAGAAAACCCACACAGAAAGAGGTTGAAGACTGCTCAAGACAGTCTAGTGTTTTAGAGAATCTAAAACATTTTAAGATAAACACTCAGCTTCAAGCAGGGAAAATTGCAGTGAAGAGCTTTGCCAAGGAACTGCTGCAAAGCTGCAGGGGGTGCCACACAACAGCTTTTGCTGCAACTCTGCATGGTAAGCCAGGGCTCTGGATCTACCACTAACACCAGTGCTGTGCCCTGCTTGCATGTGACTATGTGTCCAGAAACCCAGCCACTGCTGGTGACATCTCCCAGCTCTCTGCCTTCCTTGCAGGCTGTTCTTGTCATGAGGGAGGGCTCAGAACAGAAGTCTGGCCCACCTCAGCAGTAGAGGCTCATTAGAACAGCACCTTCCAGAACATGACAAAAGTTTTCTACAGAAGTAAAGAGGTCTCCTGTAGAGACAGACCAAGTCCACAGCAGGAACAAACTGAAGTGCCTGAAGTCACTCAAGCAAAACATGGCTGCAGTCAAGGGCAGTGATACCTTTTGTACAGAAGTCAGCACGCTGACAACTAACAGTTTCCAGAAAACCTGGTCATATTTACTGCTGTACCCTGTCTGTTTCAGCACTTCTCCACAGCTTCTCTAGGGCCTTCCGAAGTTGCCACTAACGAATTATTAGTCAGGGGCACACTCAATGCCCTGCTTACTGCAATGAAAGGCTTCTGCTTTACTCTCAAAAATCTCTCCATATCTATCAAAGCAAAATTATTCTTATAAGCAGAATAGCACTGGAAGCTTAGTAAGCTTACTCAAAGTCCACCTATAAAAGCTATCAAGCCAAAAGCCTTTTTCTTCCTCTACCAATTTAATTAAATGTACTTTTGCCTGTTCATGTCTTGCCCACAGACATAGCTATTTATACCCTCATTTATAAATAGTTGTGGATTCTTTTCTCAGTTAGAACCTCTTCTTAAAGGTATGGTCCAACTCAGAAGATGAAGGTGAAATCAGCAAGTCAGTTGCAACCACCAGACTTCTTGTCTATCTAAACAGAAACTGATTAACAGGGCACACCTTCCAAGCAAATATTGCTGACCAATTAATACCACAGTAAGTAGCAGATTAAAACCACTCTGGGACTTCTCATTACTATCTATGACAGTTGATATGTTTCACCTGTCCTGGTTAGACTTCTAGAGAAAAAACTATCAGGGCTTTTTTTCACTAGAGTGAGTAACACATAAGTGGGAAGGAGTCTAAAAAGAGAGTCCAAACACGAGAAGCCAAGTAAATGCAATAATTCACTCCCCCAACATGACAGATGTTTGGCAAGTCAAAAGTCAGCATCAAATGAAATTGTTTCCCCTGCATTCACACAATGCTTTATGAGTTTATTCACTCATCCTTCAAATATCCAGAAAAAAAATTCTCATGATGTATCTAAAAACAAAATTCAGAAAAGTCCAGTAAAGAGTTCATTTTCTAGGTTTGGTCTATAAATACTTCAAAAGAAGTACCTGGCTCTTCCCCTCCATGATTTCTTTGAGGCGTTTTAAAACAGTGCTGAGGCTTCTTAACTGGACTGCAGTTCGAGGATCATGACCTCCAAGAGGTGGTTCAACTTTCCTTCGATTGTCTGGAAGGGAAGAGAGCAATATTCTTTTCTTCCATGATACATCAACATTCACATCACAATACAAAGCCACATTAGAGGGAAAAATATTCAGGTATATATATATTTTAGAAAGTTACAATGTGTATTGCTTCTTACCCTTGTGTTCTTCTCCCCCCAAAGGAGCTACTGATGCCAGATAGTTTGCTGTGACTGACATTTTAAATACCACCCACTGTGTTTACAAGAAGCCATTTAAGTTCTCTGAGAATAAAAACATCTTTCCAAGAAGTGATTTTCAACCTACTAGATGAAGCTTGTAGTAGTCTATTACAGAGCACTGAGGTCTCATTTTTAAAATGCCCTCTAAGGATACTAATGCTTACAAAATAATTGCTACAATATACATGCTAATTCTAGGAGTAGTGTAAGTCAATGCTTTAACCTGAATTTATTTATAAATTACTACAGCAAAAATCAGGACTCTGTTGCTCATTCCTTTTAAAAACAGTAATTCAGAAATGCATTCACAAGTTCACATTTTTGAAGGGTTTGGGGTTTTTTGGTTTGGTTTGGTTTTTTTTCTAAGAAAAACATCAGGTCACTAAGAACTTGTACAGTCATTCTTGATTAACTATAACAAAGAGACTCCTTAATAAGAATGTAATACAGCCAATTTCTTTCACTTTGAAGCATTGCTGAACAAGATATAAATAGGCTCCTTCTCTCCAGAAAGATTTGAAACCACAGCTGTCAATTTACCTAAACATTTAAACATTTTCAGAGTCTCTTCTCTTAATGAACAACTGTCTGAGTAGTTTAAAGTTTCTTACCAGCTTCGTTGCTCTCCATCTGACTAGTGTTTTATTTAGCTTGCCCCTAGTAGAGGAAGAACAGACATGGCTGCTTTCTGTTTACTGCCAGAGCTATCCCTGATGTCAGCAGCAATGCTGACAGCTCTGTTAACTGTTGCTGTGCAGTCACAGCTACGCTACTGCCTCGTGTGCAGCAGACTAAAATCCTCCCTGTAATGTGACCAAAACCGTGGGATTCCATGCCTTCCCTTCAGCTTCTTAGGAGGTATTTTTAGTCAATCAGCCCACGCTTTGCTGCTATGTACAGCAAAGAATGCACAACATTTTCCTTTTTAAGAAAAGAAACCCATTTCTGTAACTAGCCACTTGGAATTGATTTATTTTTAAAAATCAAACAGACTTTTGGGCAATACAAAGTTCAGTATTCCAGGATGATTAACGGGACTTTCATATTTCAAGAAGACATTGATAATACCAGAGAAATCTCTGGCTCCTCCTTGTTTCTGTCACAAGATCTGTGTGTGCTGTGTTCACTTCCTGGTACTTCTTCTGAATTCAAGAGCATCTCCTTTCCAGGAATGTTACTTCCAATTCAAAGAATTATCAGATCTACTACAAATAAATCTTGTCAGGCAAGCAACTTCCAAAAAAAAAACATACACAGCACTTAGGAAATGTCACAGTTCTTGTTAGTTAAAAGCCCTTTTCTCTGTTCTATAAAACAATGTCAGAAGGATGTCACCTACATAAGAAAAAACATGCCATCAGCAATAGCAGCACGTGGCCAACCTGTTTATTATACTAGAGAAGTTGACTGATCCTCAAATTAAAATTCAGTTGTTTCTTTTCCTTCTCAATCATGGGATTTCTCCCTTTCTGAGGAAAAACACAGGGTATAGCAAGAAAGCAAGAAGTTATCGCTCCTCCAGCAAAGGAAACACTGTTTAAAACACCATCCTTCAAAAAGAATTCCCATGTATCAATCTTAGGTTAACTTTTACCCTTGATCCAAACTGCATTATTGTACGTTAAAAATTAACTACTACATTTAAAAAAAACAAGTTAACTTATTTTAACAGTAAACATCATCCTTCTTGAATGTATTTATGGTTGCTGATCCTTGGTAAAGCCATGGAGAAAAACTCTGAATTACAGAAATATGTTTTTACAGAGTTTTATGACTCTGTAGTATTTTAGCATTCATTTTACAGTGACAGACAAGGCAAAAACGCCACAAGAACTGCTTTGTTGCAACCTAGAGCTTCAGTTTATAGGAGAGCTGACCATATAGTAACACACGATGTAGAGATTCACAGTTTCTACAATAAAAAATACCCTACCCCTGCCAGAGATGCTACAGTTTTGCTAATACAAAACAACATTAAGTGCTTTTTAATTATTTGCTGCCACAGCATAGAATTTCATATTCAATTTCACTACCACCATTCAAACATCACATCTTCCTCAAGTCACTGCCATAAAAAGCACTGCCACAAAAGGTAGGAAAACTGTCCTTAAGTTCATTTTATAACATGCATTTTCATGTTCCAAAATCATTTTGATTAGAAAAGATGCTCTGGTAATAACTTGCGCTACAGTAATAATATAAAATAACTAGATGGTTTCCAGTAACTACCACACACTTTCCCATGCCTTCTTCCCCTTCTATGATCACTGGCCATTCCTTGTTCTTGCTAAGCTCCTTTGCCACTCCCTGTTACTGCCACTCTGCTACAATTGTCTAGAATTAACAGCATTATCCTGTATGACAGGGCAGCAAGCTAGAAGTGCTTTTACTACCCATGCTCCCTCTGCAGCAGTCAGCATTTCCAGCTCTCCTTAAACAGGATTTGCAAGCTGTGACATTATCTCAGTGACAATAGTCTCATTATTGGACTATTTTGGTTCAATCCAGCACCTTGAAAGCCCTCATCTGACAGCACAGCACACACAGTCCAACACAACCAGCTGGGCCCACAGTCCCTTCGCAGTGACTCCAGCTCTGCAGCTCCTGCTCCAGCACATGATGATGCAACAGAGCACCCAAGAGAGAGGCCACACAAGCCATTGCACAGTCTCAGCACTGGTTCTTCAGCCACACAACCCTCAGAGCATCTCTGATATATGCCAGCCATCTAACATCTCCTCCTATTGTCACAAAAGCCAGGAATGAACTATTTTAATGTTTTTGTGTAAGCAGCCCTGAAGGGAAGCACAGAACTGAAACCCTACATAACTGCTGCCAGACAAGAGTCCTACAAAAGCCATCATCCCTCCACATTCTCTGCACTTGCAGTTGTCAGCCAGCACAGTCCCTGGGCAATGAAAAGATCTGCTGTCCAAACACTACAAACTAATGCACAGATGAAGGGTGAGAGTCAGCATCTTCAGAAGCAATTTCATTTCATCACTGTTTAGAGGCATCAGCAGCTTTTTATTTATTTATTCCATTCAGTTTGATTAACTTGATACTTTATTGAAGATCAAGTAGGCTAGAGAAACCTTTGTGAAGGGCTTATATATTTTCCTGCCTACACCTGCCCATGTTAAGTATTTAAGTAATGGAAAGCCTGGAGAGACATTTATAGGCCTGTGGACACAGGGCTACAAGACTACAATTCAATTAGCCAACTCACTGTCACTGAAGTCAGTGGGTGACCCAACCTATCAATCTGGATGTTTATGTAAATCCCATCACTTATTTTCCTGCTTTTCACTATTTAGATATGACAATAATTTCAAAGATTTTTTGTGCAGGCCAGCATCAGCTGCAATAGCAGAAATAAAATTCTCTGCTAGTCAAAGAAAATCCTCAAAGACCTGATTGTTCAGCACCATGTAAGATAAAAAAAAGGAAAGAAAAATTATTTGCTAAAGTTTGCTTCAAAAAAATTTAACACCTTGTTTTTAGAGAATGAAAATGCAAGTATTTTTCCCCCTCTTCAAATAAAGTGACATGGCCTAAAAAACTCCCCCGAATCTTCTCACCAGTCCAGTACACTTTTACTTGTGTTACACAGAGATCATGTTTGTTACAGCACCAAGGTTGATTGGGGGAAAATACTCAACAGCAAGTCAGGCGACTTGGCACACAGTACCACAGAAATCTTCAAAAAGTGAGCAGCAATTCCTGCTTGTTCTAACTTTACTTCTTTCTAATTCATCATTACATTTTTCTAAGCATGCTTGCATCCAGACCCAGAGAGACGAACGGAGGTCCTGAAAAGGAGCTGGAATAATACAGAAAGAGTTTCTCCCACACACCTTAAATTAAATCTTGTGCAAGACTGTATTTCCCTTATCTTATTCCCTGGCTGCTTAATCCCAGAGGAAGTCAAACAGCAAGATTATTTCTGCCTTCTGAGTATTGAACAACATACCTCACCCAAAGGTTTCTAACACTTAATCAGCAGGCAACTTCCAAGTGATTTATAACAGATACCAAGAAAAAGCAGCTAAGAGCTGTTCCTCAGGCATTTGAGACAATTCTTTAAGAAAGAGCCCAAGCAAACAAAACAAAACAAAACCCCCAAATTAATTAATTAAACTCCTTAATTGCTTTATTGGAAGAAGTACAGCTGAAAAGATCAAACAGTACTAGAGGGCATGGAGGAAGATGAGGAACACGTTTAAATAAACATGCAAATGACTTAGGTAAAAATGCAAGTTATCTATACTAGAGTTTTGCCTGGCTACTAAAACTACACATCTTTCTAAATATCCCATACACATTAACAACATTTAGGATCTGATTTGTTTGCACTAAGTACCACATTCTTGGAAATACTGTCTTGCACAAGATTGTTAGCCAGTTATCAGTTTCCTCAAGGCTATCACTAATAGCCAACAGTAACCAGTCAGATTTCAAGAGGACCCCCTGCAATCTACTTTCTAGCTCATCCACATCTTCATAAAGCCATTACACAGTTACACCTTTGAAATCACAATCAACTCACATACCAGCTAAAAGATTCAGTACAGAATCTGGAAATAGTTTCATGGTTAGGCAGGACAGGAAAAAAAAGAAAAATCTTAAGCATAACTTCCTATTCAATTCTCCTCAAAACAAATAGAAGCAAAAATCCCTTGAAGACATAAACATCAAATCCATCCAGACTAAGCACTAAAGTTAGAGTTAGAATGTGGATGTTAAGAAATTGTAGTCTCTCAAGACAAAGCAGAAATGTTCAGGATCAAAGTTCAGGGGACTTTAAAACACTTGATGTGTTTTTGTAGCCTATTCTGTTCCAGACTGTTTTCCAATTGAAAGAGCAGAGCCCCAACAAGAAGCTGTCTTGCTGAAACACCAAGAACTGGATGGTTATGAGGTTAAAGTGTAACCTCACTAACAGAAGCATTGTAGCCTGATCCAAAATTCTGCTATGAATCTAGACACTCAATGAACCTTTGCTCACATCCTTCCACCTCACCCTGAAGCATCCTGGCTAGTACAACATTGCTTTATAGAACAAAGAGCTGAAATTACCCAGAGTTGCCGTTGCAGAAGATCTTCTTTGCAGCTCACCAGTCAGTTGTTTTTTGTAAGGAATTGGTGATCTCAGAGACTGAGCCCTCGTGGGATGCTGAGGACTGGACCAGCCACCACTCAATGCTTGTGGATCACTCTGTCCTGCCTCTGCTCTCTCTGCTGGGGATGAAAGCCTGCCATCATCTAGAGTTGACAAAAAAGCAAGAAACCACCTGTTCAGACATGATGAAGAAAACCAGTAGTACACGCAAAGCTAAGGGTAAAAAAACTCTCACAAATAGCTCTTTTGTATCATGATTAAACAAAACAAAACAAATTAATTTTAAATTTTATAAATACAATACACACCACAGAAACAGGACAGTAGGCTGTCTTCAAGGCTCAGGTTATTTCAGAAATTTCCTAATGTGAAAAGTGTCCAAAAAAACTCTGGCAGATTATTCTTGAATATGAATGTGAATTATTCTTGCTAAATAGAATAACTACACTTGACTATCAGCTTCTGCCGTGAAATGAGATTTTCAGTTATTTTACAAGCCAGGACTAAGGTCACATTAAAGTTACTACAGCCTTTAATTTCCATCAGCACATCAAGTATAGACAGGTTCTCATTGATTTCCGTAAGTAAGATGCACATTTCATGTGTTCTTTCAAGGTTGTTTTCCCATTCACTTAACAAAAGACTTTGCTGACTCCAGCTACATCTGTCAGAAAAAAAACAAGTGAAGCCAATATTGACCACATTTTATGCAACTTTCAATAAATTAGCAATGACAGGTGCTACTCTACTATGCAAACTAATAGCAGCCATACCAACTATTTATTTTTCATTCTGCATAAGAAGAATCTGAACAGATCAGTTTGCCTATGCAAAAAGCTGTTTGGTTCTTTTCCCCCAGCCCAAACATTGCTGAAGTATGCTTAGCAGAGCTGGATAATGAACAGACTAAACAAAAGCAGCTGACCAGTGTGCCATCTCCATCCTAAAGAGATACACAGACTTTCCACAAAACCCAGGTGCATTCATTCACCACTCTTTTCAGGATTTTTCTTTGAAACAAAAAGGAACTCACACAGTTCTTTTAGAGTTTTCCCACTGAGAACATATTTCATGACACATAGAGCACAAAGGCCAAAATCAAGTAATACTTCAAAATATACAAAACTTTCACAACATTTCAGACTTCTTGATAGGGAACATCTAAGCCATGCAAATCAAGTGTGGACTTCCTGCTTTATTGCAGCCCAGCTGTCACCCAGCTGCAGGTAGGAGATGCACAGGAAGGTGAGGGGTGGATGAAGTCTGAAGTAAGAATTTGCACTGGAAGGACAAGCATACATTTTGCTCATACAGGCTGGCAGAGGGTTACTCCTACTTTCAGCCCCAAAAAAATGCATACAGACAAAGGAAATTCTGATGCCAAGCTAAGAATCCATATAATACTATATGCTAACTGGCTTGTCTTTGATTTTCACAGGCAGCCACAGCTTTCCAGCTGCAAGATGCTGGCTATCTTCTCTCATAATAAAGCTCTACTACATCACCCAAAAGCAAGATGCAACATCTCTCACGACAGAACTGACATCAGCCCTTTGACATTATGCTTCTATGTTCAGAGGTGTTTCTACAAGCAGCAAACAGCACGCACAACCCATGACCACACATCCCCCCAGCACTTGCCTTTGCTGAAACGGAAGAGATTTACAAAAGAACTGTAAGCTGATTTAAAGGGAGGCTCATCCTGGTCAGGAGTCAGGGGTTTGAAGTGAGTGAGATGAGACGGGCTGCTGGGAGAACGAGGTAGATCACTGGTAGAGTCCAGTGTCGGAGAGCGTTTGTCATCTGCAGCCATTTCAGGTGCCCTGGAAAGAGGTCAGCAACACACATTACACACAGGGTGGTGAAACAGAATCTCTTCAGTCTTCTGAACAGGAGGTGTCTCATTAGATTCCAAAGGAGGGACATTCACCCAACTGACCACAGGCATCTGCTATTAGCACAGATCAAGAGTGCCAGAGGAGCCCATGTTCCCAGCCCAGCCATTGACACGAGAGCAGCATCTCTGCAGAGCATAATTCAGAGTGCCTAGTTAAACATCCAGAGCAATAGAGTAAACAACCACTACACTGATGACACACTCCAGTAGAGGTTTATGAGAACCTGAAGTTTTTAAATGGAGACTCTGCAGGCAGATCACAAAGAAGTTTTAATTTTGACAGCTCTTCTCCTAATGTGACTTCTGCAGCCCTTGTAACACAACTGAGAACAGACATGCCTGAGCAAGCACAAGGCAGACTTGTTGTTTGGCCAGGTTAACTTCAGAATGAGAAGTAGAATAAACTATAAACAAAAACAGGACTGAAAGATTAATTTTGGTGGGAAACTGTTTCCCACCCCTCTTCATTACAATACAGGCCCTTGTGCAAGTTACCAGGGAAGCAACCCAAACTGTGGTTTACTCATTGTCAAATCTAACACCTTCAAACAGCCTCATTTTTGGAAGCAGCTCCATTAAGGAAAAACAAACAAAACCCCAAATCACTTTCTGTATTAGGAGAAGCCCTACTTGTAAAGCTTATTTTCTGCATAACAAACTTCATACAGCCAAGAGTCATACTTTTTCCCAACCCATACTCTTTAAGCTGAGCAGACACCCAATTTCTTTCACAACACCTCACTCAGCCTGCACTTCTAGCCTGCTAGGCTAAGATGCTTACTACCTTCATCTTTGTTTAAGCAATATTGAGTGAAATGTTTGACAAAGTAAGAACACAAGGAGCTGATGGAACCTATGAGTGACAGCTGATTTTTACCTGTGCCAAGAATCAAAATCCCTTATGAGCCTACTTCCTGCTTAGCAGCTGATACACACTTCTTCATGAAATAACAATTTCCAGTTCCCACAATTATTTCCTAGGACTTACAGGCATAAATTGTTGACTAGAATATTTTCTTCCAAGTTCCAAGAAGCCACACTAAAAGAAATCTGTGCAGTCCAGAGAAAATCAACATGATCAGCAAGTGACACTGAAAGTGCTAACAAGCTGCAGGCAGCTCATGTGACAAGGTTTGACTATTCCTACAAAGAATGCTGAAAAGATGGTACCTGCAAGTCATTCACATGACTTCTCAATGGACTTCTGCTTGTTGCTTTATACAGTAAGCACCTTCAGCCCAGTTTCTTTTGCTATTCACATATCCTCAGGAAAGAAAACAGAGAGGCATCATTTACTAAGTTTCAAGAGAAACTTTGGTCAGGGTCTTTATGTAAGGCTGAGTCTTAGTCTTCCACATCCCTCTCCCTTGTAAATCAGGGTATGTTTTGCTGCTGTTCATTTCACCAGTATTATTCAAAGAGGTGATTAGACTGTATTTGAACACCAGAGTTCATGAAAGTTTTCCTTGAAACACATACTTCAGGTAAAATTTGCATTATTTCTTCAATATAAAGGAAACTAATAGTTTGATTTTTAAATGATGAACATACAACAAGGGTGTACCTTCACACACACACATTAAAAATGCCACTATGAAGTCAAACAGTTTTGTAGGAAAATGTGTTCATATTTCAGCAGCTGACTATAGCCCAGCAAGATAACAGCTACAAGCAAGTCTCTGAAATTACATTAGATGTATATATATATATATATATAAAAATCTGTATATATATATATACAGAAAAATAAAAACTTTTGTTTCAAGGGGGGAAAAAAACCCCATAACAACTGCTTCTGTCACAGCAGTATTGGTCTAATTAAAACTATTGAAAAGCTTAGCATTGTACCTGGCATGAGCTCCAGAGACACATAGGTTTTAGGTGCTGTACAACACACTAGCTGTGGAATCTATCAGCCTTTCTATGCTTTAGCGTTCCCACCAAAGGGAAAATACTACCCCCATCCCACCGCCAGAAACCAATATATAGTCACTTCTCTGTGTAATACGGGAAATGAGAGAGCAAGGTGCACATATCGGTCAGCAAGCAGAAAACCAGAGAACATTCCTCACAGGATCCTCACCAACAGTCACAGGCAACGTGTTTAAACCCACTGGAAGCTGCAGCTTCATCACCACTCATCACTGATCCAATACGGACTACGAGGGCGGCTGTGAGCCTCCCTCCTCACGCGTACTGCTGTTCCAGCCAGAGCAGCGCCGGGACGTCCTGCGCCCCAAACCCTGACCGCGACTGCTCAGTGCCAGAAGGATACGGCCACTCCTTACACAGACACTACTCCCGGGCACACACCAAGGGTGAAAAACACCCGCAATTCAAACGTAACTCGTGACAGTTCCCTTCCAACCTCCGCGCAGAAGACAGCGCCTTTGCTCTCTCCCCTGTGAAGGGAACACCGCCGCCTTCCCCCGCCTGCGATGACAGACCCAGAGATCACCTGCGACGGGACGGGGAAGACGCGGTGGGCAGCAACCCCCGGAGAGCCGGAGCCAGCCGCTACCAAGGCCGCGCCCGGGCAGGCTCTGGGAGCAGGGGGACCGCAGAGCGATGGGGGGCGCGGCCCCGGCGGGCTGTGCTCACCTCTACCCGCGGCGCGGTGCCGGTGCTGAAGCGGCACCGCCGCTCTTCCTTCCCCGCCCGGCCCGGCAGCGCCGCCAGCCCCGACCAACCGCCCGCCGACCGCGCCGCTCCCCTCACAGGCATCGCCAATCGAAGCTCCGCGCACTCCACCCGCCGACAGCGCCCGGCCCCGCCCCGCGGCCCTTCCTGGCTGCTCCGCACGGGTGCGGCACACCCGGGCTGCTGCCTCGGGAGCCGCTGGCAGTGCGGAGAGCCGGTGTGTCCCCCGGGAAGACGTAGTACACCGTATTCCATTAATACTCCCTTCTCTTCTATTCCTGCCCGGAGGTTCCTCCCCGGCTACTCTCCCCGCCTCGCCCCTGCCCCAGAGAGGTGCCCGCTCCTGCTGCCCCCGGGGCCGTGGTGTCAACACCGCCGGCCCAGCGCCAGCGGAGGAGCCCGTGCCCGCTGTGTGTACCGCATTCCTGAGCTGGGCTGCGGCGCTCTCTCTGGGGCACGCCCGAGCCCCCCGGCGCCAGCGGGTTCCCTGTGCCTAAGGGCACTCACTGCGCGGGGCTGGCGGAGCGCGGAACGGGCCCAGTCCGGAACGGCAGCCGCACGGTCCGAGCTGTCACGGGCCCCTCGCACGGGGGCACCG